>NC_090654.1:13227750-13385250 GCF_040937935.1 Hyperolius riggenbachi
GCGTGTTCGATTCGCCCACCTATACGTTTTCATTGAGCTAAACTTTGACCCCTTACCTCACAGTCAGCAGACACATGACAGCCAATCAGCTAGCACCCCTTCCTGGACCCTCCACCCCCCTATTAAAAAGCAATAGCGGTGGCCATATTGGATTCATTCTCTGCTGGCTGCTGACTGTTAGTGAGAGCAGGGTCAGACTTGCTGCAAATAGGTAGGGAAAGCATTAGCTAGGCCTGTGTTCTTGTTCCTCACTTGCTGTGAAAGCACCCCAAACAGCACATCGGTCCCGTGTTTTTTTTTTGTGTGTGACAATCCACAACCCACTGACACCCAGAGCTGTGTGCACACTACTGCTGTTGCCTCATTAAGTTGCAGGCACAGAACCACTCCAGTGCACTATTATTTCACTGTATTCTGATAGTACTATTATATCTCTCTGTGTGTGACTCTTCACAGCCCACTGACACCCAGAGCTGTGCATAATGTGATTTCTGACCTTTAGGGATTCAAACCCGACTTAGCGTCAACTCTGTAACTTTTGGTGGGACTTTTGGCGTGGTTCCCCCTCCGGCATGCCACAGTCCAGGTGTTAGACCCCTTGAAACAACTTTTTCATCACTTTTTTGGCCAGAAACAGTCTTTGTAGGTTTTAAAATTCATCTGACCATTGAAGTCTATGGCGGTTCGACAGATTCGCCTGTTCGCAAACATTTGTGGATGTTCGCAGCCGCGAATGGAAAATTCTATGTTTGCGACATCTCTCGTCCTGTATCGTCTTATTGCTATATATCACCCCAAAATATTGTCTGTAACCTAAACTAATGTCCAGCGCTGCGTAATATGTTGGTGCTTTATAAATACAATAAATAAATAACTGTTGATCTAGAGGGCTCATTCTAATCTCATACCAGGCACCTGCCACAGCTTGTTGCTGACCTGAGGAAATCCTCCTGTGAAACGCTTAGTCTATCTTTTGTGCAATAGGAAAACTTTTTCCAGTAGCTGTTGTATGACTGGCTTATCTAGAGAGGTGGGCCAGACTATTTACTTTCTATTTTATTCTTTTAATGCATTTTATTGCTTTAGGCATCTCCTCCCCATAGATGTTTCCCCAGTGTTTGTGTTAGTTGTTTTTTGAGTTATCTAAAGAGATGTTTCCCCATCAATCCAAGTGATTTCATAGGGGCAACTCTAAACACCTTAGTCCAGTTACCATATTGCTTTGGTCTGATATGGGGCAAATACGACTGCCCAAGTGCCGTGGGGACAGCATCATCTCCCTCTGTGGCCAACCTGCATATGGAAGAAGAGAACATATACCATAAAAGTAAAAACGGCGCTGGGAAATTTGGCTGCAGGGCAAAGCCGAAAACAGCTCACCCTGCTCCTGCAAAAGTCCCAGCAGTGGTAATTACTATTCCCCCTCCGGGCCACCGTGGACTTAGGGGTAAGATGCAATTCAGCTGCCAGCCCAAACTACTGTCTAAGAGCCACTATAGGAGTCATTCCCATTACCGCCTATGGCGGCGCATCGTGCGACCAAATTTCCCTGCGCCATTTTGTCTTGGAAGAGGACATGCATTCATGAAAATTACACCTTTTCTCTGGTTCAGGTATGTGATTGTGTCCGGTCTGCAGGGCCAGGCCGATGAAGAGGCGAGAGAGGCTCCAGCCTCAGGGCGCAGTGTAGAAGGGGCGCACAACTCACTCAGACATCACTCCCCTCACCCTCCTTCTCTCCCAATAACATCACACACCATAATACTGTACAGGGCCAAGAAGAGAGGCTCCAGCCTCAGGGCATAGTGTAGGAGGGGAACACACACAGGGCCGGGCAGAGGCGAGAGAGGCTCCAGCCTCAGGGCACAGTGTAGGAGGGGCACACACACAGGGCCGGGCAGAGGCGAGAGAGGCTCCAGCCTCAGGGCGAAGTGTAAAAGGGGGCGCAGGGCTGGGCAGAGGCAGAGGCGAGAGAGGCTCCAACCTCAGGGCGCAGTGTAGGAGGGGGCGCACAACTCACTCAGCTATCATTCCCCTATTGTGTTTGAAGCAGAGATAAATAAGAAAAGGGGATACATGGCAGTGACTGCAAGCCAGATAACTAGAGATTAAGGTGTTAGGGGCCCTGGGGTGCCTCTTAGTCTAATAGCAATCAGTGTGTGACGGCTGGGGTGGGAGGGATGGAGGGGCGCACTTTGGTGTCTCAGCCTTGGGTGCTGGAGGACCTGGTCCCGGCTCTGCCGGTCTGTACCGTAGCGTGCATTCCGACCCACCATGGTACAGACCGGACGCTACCTGAAGTTCTGTGACTGAGTAGAAAGGCATCCGAAAACAATGTCCAATTTGTATATCCTCAACCTTGGCTGCTTCTTATAAAAGTGATGTGTACCTCTCTATACTGTATGTATTATGCCTTCTAAAATGTGGAAACAAGAATTGGCCTAAGAACTTCCTAAGCTGGGATTTCACTCCTGAAGAATTGAATATCACCTTACTGTCAAAGTTCCTGAAACCTGCTGGGTCTTATATTAAAGGTGGACCTGATGTCAGAACCTTCTCTCCGCTCTAAAAGATACACAACAGCATAATAACCTATAAAGTGGACCTAAACCCTTGCAAAGGACAGAAAAAAGGCATAGATAAATGCACCCTGTATGTATTCACAGAGTTTAGCTTGTCTGATTCCCCCTTATCTGTGACTAAGCACACGTTGTAATTTGATCCCTCAGCTGTGTCAGCTGACTGCCATGGCAGAGAGATAATTGGTAAACACAGGATGTTAACAATATGTCTTTTTCCATGAAAAGCAGTAGGTAGACACAGCAGATTGATTGCAGGATTTGTATCAGCTGTAACAAATAAATGTTTTTTTTAAAATATTATTATGCTGTTGCTTATCATTTAGAGCCGAGATGAAATTCTAAGTTCAGGTCCTCTTTAAAGAAAAACATTTCTGATACAGCTGATACAAATCCTGCAATTAATCAGCAGTGTGTCTACTTTCTGCTTTCATGGAAACAGACATTTATAAATTAGCTGTTCTGCTGAGGCAGCTGAGAAATCAAATTACACTTTAATCAATAAGAATAACTTTGACTGAAGTTCATGTATTATCTACGATTTATGATTGATTAGTGGGCTCGCTACTACTGATTAAGGGTAGCACTAGCAGATGCAATTTCGAATATGTTCGCCTTTCCTCGGAATAATATACTTTTGCGTCCCGCAACACGGAGTGTGAGATGCAGGGAAATTAATATTTGATATACAACTACATGTAAAAAATATTACTGATGGCAATGTGCAATGATTCGCTGTTTTAATATGTTGTTGTGTCGTTAATAAATCAAACTTTTTCATATAAGCGAATGACCTGACTCATGACCTACCTCACTCTAATTATCCCCATTGTTATAATTGATGCCCATTAAAAATCTTATAAAGCCATTGCTGAATAATTATACGCCTGTTACAGAATGTGTGAATAATACGGTATCTTTTCTAGTGTCTTTCGGGGTCTATATTCCTGTATTTTCGTTAACTATTACCTTAGATGGGATTTTCCCAAGGTTCCCACATGGCTACATGATTCAGATCAGTGGTTACAAGTGTCAAGTTCAAATGGGAAGGTACAAAATAATATCTCAGGTAACCTTGGACTGTGCACACTGGTGGGGACATGCAGTAGTGGAGTAGTGGCCACAAGATAGTCATATTTGTTTAGCAGCACGGCTCAGGTTTGCAAAGTTGCCTCTGAGCAAACCATAAGATTTCTGAAAAAATGTCCTTTGGACGAAAGTGCAGATATTTGGCCATAATAGACAGCTCCTTGTTTGGCAAGAACTAAAGCATGTCAGCACTGACACCTCATGTAAACTGTGAAGCATGGTGGAGGGGTGATGATTTGAGCTTGTTTTGAGGCCACGGTCATTGAGTCATGAAGTCATTGAGTTGACCATGAAATCTATGGACAGTGGAGTAGCTAAGGAACTGTGGTCCCCGATGCAAGTTTTACATTGGGGCGCCCCAAGCACTCTATATATATGACAATTTGATATGGCGCATTGGTGCACGAAAACCTGCCAATGGCAACTACAGTGTCAGAGGTGCAAGAAGGGGATGGGGAACAGCTTGTTACTGATTACCCCCAAGCACTCTATACATAACAATCCCTGCCAATGGCAACTACAGTGTCAGAGGTGCAAGAAGGGGGTGGGGAGCAGCTTGTTACTGATTACCCCCAAGCACTCTATACATAGCAATCCCTGCCAATGGCAACTACAGTGTCAGAGGTACAAGAAGGGGATGGGGAGCAGCTTGTTACTGATTACCCCCAAGCACTCTATACATAGCAATCCCTGCCAATGGCAACTACAGTGTCAGAGGTGCAAGAAGGGGGTGGGGAGCAGCTTGTTACTGATTACCCCCAAGCACTCTATACATAGCAATCCCTGCCAATGGCAACTACAGTGTCAGAGGTGCAAGAGGGGGATGGGGAACAGCTTGTTACTGATTACCCCCAAGCACTCTATACATAGCAATCCCTGCCAATGGCAACTACAGTGTCAGAGGTGCAAGAAGGGGATGGGGAACAGCTTGTTACTGATTACCCCCAAGCACTCTATACATAGCAATCCCTGCCAATGGCAACTACAGTGTCAGAGGTGCAAGAAGGGGATGGGGAGCAGCTTGTTACTGATTACCCCCAAGCACTCTATACATAGCAATCCCTGCCAATGGCAACTACAGTGTCAGAGGTGCAAGAAGGGGGTGGGGAGCAGCTTGTTACTGATTACCCCCAAGCACTCTATACATAGCAATCCCTGCCAATGGCAACTACAGTGTCAGAGGTGCAAGAAGGGGATGGGGAGCAGCTTGTTACTGATTACCCCCAAGCACTCTATACATAGCAATCCCTGCCAATGGCAACTACAGTGTCAGAGGTACAAGAAGGGGATGGGGAACAGCTTGTTACTGATTACCCCCAAGCACTCTATACATAGCAATCCCTGCCAATGGCAACTACAGTGTCAGAGGTGCAAGAAGGGGATGGGGAGCAGCGTGTTACTGATTACCCCCAAGCACTCTATACATAGCAATCCCTGCCAATGGCAACTACAGTGTCAGAGGTGCAAGAAGGGGATGGGGAGCAGCGTGTTACTGATTACCTCCAAGCACTCTATACATAGCAATCCCTGCCAATGGCAACTACAGTGTCAGAGGTACAAGAAGGGGATGGGGAACAGTTTGTTACTGATTACCCCCAAGCACTCTATACATAGCAATCCCTGCCAATGGCAACTACAGTGTCAGAGGAGCAAGAAGGGGATGGGGAGCAGCTTGTTACTGATTACCCCCAAGCACTCTATACATAGCAATCCCTGCCAATGGCAGCTACAGTGTCAGAGGTGCAGGAAGGGGATGGGGAACAGCTAGTTACTGATTACCCCCAAGCACTCTATACATAGCAATCCCTGCCAATGGCAACTACAGTGTCAGAGGTGCAAGAAGGGGATGGGGAGCAGCTTGTTACTGATTACCCCCAAGCACTCTATACATAGCAATCCCTGCCAATGGCAACTACAGTGTCAGAGGTGCAAGAAGGGGATGGGGAGCAGCTTGTTACTGATTACCCCCAAGAACTCTATACATAGCAATCCCTGCCAATGGCAACTACAGTGTCAGAGGTGCAAGAAGGGGCTGGGGAACAGCTTGTTACTGATTACCCCCAAGCACTCTATACATAGCAATCCCTGCCAATGGCAACTACAGTGTCAGAGGAGCAAGAAGGGGATGGGGAGCAGCTTGTTACTGATTACCCCCAAGCACTCTATACATAGCAATCCCTGCCAATGGCAACTACAGTGTCAGAGGTGCAAGAAGGGGATGGGGAGCAGCTTGTTACTGATTACCTCCAAGCACTCTATACATAGCAATCCCTGCCAATGGCAACTACAGTGTCAGAGGTACAAGAAGGGGATGGGGAACAGTTTGTTACTGATTACCTCCAAGCACTCTATACATAGCAATCCCTGCCAATGGCAACTACAGTGTCAGAGGTACAAGAAGGGGATGGGGAACAGTTTGTTACTAATTACCCCCAAGCACTCTATACATAGCAATCCCTGCCAATGGCAACTACAGTGTCAGAGGTGCAAGAAGGGGGTGGGGAGCAGCTTGTTACTGATTACCCCCAAGCACTCTATACATAGCAATCCCTGCCAATGGCAACTACAGTGTCAGAGGTGCAAGAAGGGGATGGGGAGCAGCTTGTTACTGATTACCCCCAAGCACTCTATACATAGCAATCCCTGCCAATGGCAACTACAGTGTCAGAGGTGCAAGAAGGGGATGGGGAGCAGCTTGTTACTGATTACCCCCAAGCACTCTATACATAGCAATCCCTGCCAATGGCAACTACAGTGTCAGAGGTGCAAGAAGGGGGAGGGGAACAGCTTGTTACTGATTACCCCCAAGCACTCTATACATAGCAATCCCTGCCAATGGCAACTACAGTGTCAGAGGTGCAAGAAGGGGATGGGGAGCAGCTTGTTACTGATTACCCCCAAGCACTCTATACATAGCAATCCCTGCCAATGGCAACTACAGTGTCAGAGGTACAAGAAGGGGATGGGGAGCAGCTTGTTACTGATTACCCCCAAGCACTCTATACATAACAATCCCTGCCAATGGCCACTACAGTGTCAGAGGAGCAAGAAGGGGATGGGGAGCAGCTTGTTACTGATTACCCCCAAGCACTCTATACATAGCAATCCCTGCCAATGGCCACTACAGTGTCAGAGGTACAAGAAGGGGATGGGGAACAGCTTGTTACTGATTACCCCCAAGAACTCTATACATAGCAATCCCTGCCAATGGCAACTACAGTGTCAGAGGTGCAAGAAGGGGATGGGGAACAGTTTGTTACTGATTACCCCCAAGCACTCTATACATAACAATCCCTGCCAATGGCAACTACAGTGTCAGAGGTGCAAGAAGAGGATGGGGAGCAGCTTGTTACTGATTACCCCCAAGCACTCTATACATAGCAATCCCTGCCAATGGCAACTACAGTGTCAGAGGTGCAAGGAGGGGATGGGGAACAGCTTGTTACTGATTACCCCCAAGCACTCTATACATAGCAATCCCTGCCAATGGCAGCTACAGTGTCAGAGGTACAAGAAGGGGATGGGGAACAGTTTGTTACTGATTACCCCCAAGCACTCTATACATAGCAATCCCTGCCAATGGCAACTACAGTGTCAGAGGTGCAAGAAGAGGATGGGGAGCAGCTTGTTACTGATTACCCCCAAGAACTCTATACATAGCAATCCCTGCCAATGGCAACTACAGTGTCAGAGGTGCAAGAAGGGGCTGGGGAACAGCTTGTTACTGATTACCCCCAAGCACTCTATACATAGCAATCCCTGCCAATGGCAACTACAGTGTCAGAGGTGCAAGAAGGGGGCGGGGAGCAGCTTGTTACTGATTACCCCCAAGCACTCTATACATAGCAATCCCTGCCAATGGCAACTACAGTGTCAGAGGTGCAAGAAGAGGATGGGGAGCAGCTTGTTACTGATTGCCCCCAAGAACTCTATACATAGCAATCCCTGCCAATGGCAACTACAGTGTCAGAGGTGCAAGAAGGGGATGGGGAGGAGCTTGTTACTGATTACCCCCAAGCACTCTATACATAGCAATCCCTGCCAATGGCAACTACAGTGTCAGAGGTGCAAGAAGGGGCTGGGGAACAGCTTGTTACTGATTACCCCCAAGCACTCTATACATAGCAATCCCTGCCAATGGCAACTACAGTGTCAGAGGTGCAAGGAGGGGCTGGGGAACAGCTTGTTACTGATTACCCCCAAGCACTCTATACATAGCAATCCCTGCCGATGGCAACTACAGTGTCAGAGGTGCAAGAAGGGGCTGGGGAACAGCTTGTTACTGATTACCCCCAAGCACTCTATACATAGCAATCCCTGCCAATGGCAACTACAGTGTCAGAGCTGCAAGAAGGGGATGGGGAACAGCTTGTTACTGATTACCCCCAAGCACTCTATACATAGCAATCCCTGCCAATGGCAACTACAGTGTCAGAGGTGCAAGAAGGGGATGGGGAGCAGCTTGTTACTGATTACCCCCAAGCACTCTATACATAGCAATCCCTGCCAATGGCAACTACAGTGTCAGAGGTGCAAGAAGGGGGTGGGGAGCAGCTTGTTACTGATTACCCCCAAGCACTCTATACATAGCAATCCCTGCCAATGGCAACTACAGTGTCAGAGGTGCAAGAAGGGGATGGGGAGCAGCTTGTTACTGATTACCCCCAAGCACTCTATACATAGCAATCCCTGCCAATGGCAACTACAGTGTCAGAGGTACAAGAAGGGGATGGGGAACAGCTTGTTACTGATTACCCCCAAGCACTCTATACATAGCAATCCCTGCCAATGGCAACTACAGTGTCAGAGGTGCAAGAAGGGGATGGGGAGCAGCGTGTTACTGATTACCCCCAAGCACTCTATACATAGCAATCCCTGCCAATGGCAACTACAGTGTCAGAGGTGCAAGAAGGGGATGGGGAGCAGCGTGTTACTGATTACCTCCAAGCACTCTATACATAGCAATCCCTGCCAATGGCAACTACAGTGTCAGAGGTACAAGAAGGGGATGGGGAACAGTTTGTTACTGATTACCCCCAAGCACTCTATACATAGCAATCCCTGCCAATGGCAACTACAGTGTCAGAGGAGCAAGAAGGGGATGGGGAGCAGCTTGTTACTGATTACCCCCAAGCACTCTATACATAGCAATCCCTGCCAATGGCAGCTACAGTGTCAGAGGTGCAGGAAGGGGATGGGGAACAGCTAGTTACTGATTACCCCCAAGCACTCTATACATAGCAATCCCTGCCAATGGCAACTACAGTGTCAGAGGAGCAAGAAGGGGATGGGGAGCAGCTTGTTACTGATTACCCCCAAGAACTCTATACATAGCAATCCCTGCCAATGGCAACTACAGTGTCAGAGGTGCAAGAAGGGGCTGGGGAACAGCTTGTTACTGATTACCCCCAAGCACTCTATACATAGCAATCCCTGCCAATGGCAACTACAGTGTCAGAGGAGCAAGAAGGGGATGGGGAGCAGCTTGTTACTGATTACCCCCAAGCACTCTATACATAGCAATCCCTGCCAATGGCAACTACAGTGTCAGAGGTGCAAGAAGGGGATGGGGAGCAGCTTGTTACTGATTACCTCCAAGCACTCTATACATAGCAATCCCTGCCAATGGCAACTACAGTGTCAGAGGTACAAGAAGGGGATGGGGAACAGTTTGTTACTGATTACCCCCAAGCACTCTATACATAGCAATCCCTGCCAATGGCAACTACAGTGTCAGAGGTGCAAGAAGGGGGTGGGGAGCAGCTTGTTACTGATTACCCCCAAGCACTCTATACATAGCAATCCCTGCCAATGGCAACTACAGTGTCAGAGGTGCAAGAAGGGGATGGGGAGCAGCTTGTTACTGATTACCCCCAAGCACTCTATACATAGCAATCCCTGCCAATGGCAACTACAGTGTCAGAGGTGCAAGAAGGGGATGGGGAGCAGCTTGTTACTGATTACCCCCAAGCACTCTATACATAGCAATCCCTGCCAATGGCAACTACAGTGTCAGAGGTGCAAGAAGGGGGAGGGGAACAGCTTGTTACTGATTACCCCCAAGCACTCTATACATAGCAATCCCTGCCAATGGCAACTACAGTGTCAGAGGTGCAAGAAGGGGATGGGGAGCAGCTTGTTACTGATTACCCCCAAGCACTCTATACATAGCAATCCCTGCCAATGGCAACTACAGTGTCAGAGGTACAAGAAGGGGATGGGGAGCAGCTTGTTACTGATTACCCCCAAGCACTCTATACATAACAATCCCTGCCAATGGCCACTACAGTGTCAGAGGAGCAAGAAGGGGATGGGGAGCAGCTTGTTACTGATTACCCCCAAGCACTCTATACATAGCAATCCCTGCCAATGGCCACTACAGTGTCAGAGGTACAAGAAGGGGATGGGGAACAGCTTGTTACTGATTACCCCCAAGAACTCTATACATAGCAATCCCTGCCAATGGCAACTACAGTGTCAGAGGTGCAAGAAGGGGATGGGGAACAGTTTGTTACTGATTACCCCCAAGCACTCTATACATAACAATCCCTGCCAATGGCAACTACAGTGTCAGAGGTGCAAGAAGAGGATGGGGAGCAGCTTGTTACTGATTACCCCCAAGCACTCTATACATAGCAATCCCTGCCAATGGCAACTACAGTGTCAGAGGTGCAAGGAGGGGATGGGGAACAGCTTGTTACTGATTACCCCCAAGCACTCTATACATAGCAATCCCTGCCAATGGCAGCTACAGTGTCAGAGGTACAAGAAGGGGATGGGGAACAGTTTGTTACTGATTACCCCCAAGCACTCTATGTGACGCCGGGCGACGCCCAGTCGTCCGAGGATTCGCGGCCGAGTGTCCGATCGCAACCGTGATCGGAAAACTGACATTCTTTATTTTTAAAATAGAAGTTTTTCCTTCCTGCCTTCCCCCCCCCCCCTTTTGCCATGAGGGCTGAATGGGCCTGCGTTAGCATATGGCTAAAGCAACCTGGTTTAGCAAGAAATCCTGTTAAGGCTCCCGGAAAAGCTCTGGTGACACTAATGTGCTAATTGGGCAGAGCTGAAATACCAACAGAGTCTATTCAACAGGGGAAGCTAGCACAGCATGAGGTCTATTGACACCTACATTCCTCCCAGTCTTGACGGCACCGACTAAACTGAGTATGGAATGCATGGTGTTGATAACTTTGTCACATTTTGCAAATACCATCCATGGGAGGAATATGAAAATTACATAATTTTGTTTCCCTAATTCTATAGAATATGGTGATACTAGACATAGCCAGGTAACCCGAGCAGGGGCTGAGATATGAATAATGGGGTCCCCGTGCGCCCCAAATATTGCAAGTTTGATGTCCTATGAACGTGTATTCTCAGCCCAATCTGAATATGAAATCGGTTTGCATGTGCGACAAAACCCCGGCGGGGTATGAAATTGGACATATTTTGTGGATGGCTGGAAGTTCCTCCCCTGAGAACTCACTGCCTGACACGCCCCTGGGCTGAGCTTGAGACTCCGCCCAGAAATGTCAGTGCTCAAAACTGATTGCATGAGGACCCCCAGCCAATTCCCCCACTTTCCATCATACCGAAAAGACTGCCACTGCTTGGGGAAATAGCAGTGGCCATCTTGCAGGCGGAGCAACGGCCATGTGGTTCGGCCATATTGCGAACTAACTGCAACAAAGGAACTTTGTCTTTTCCCGAACGGACTTTCCACAGAATCATAAGTATTCGTTCTTTTTATCCCTTTTTCTTTTATGTACTGTGTTATCACTGTCTCTCATCGTTTAATTGTTCACGATTGTCTGTATATATTAATTATTTATATTGTAACAAATAAAGGCTTTTTAAAAGGTCTTTACCTCTCAGTAAAACCTTCTATTCAGTATACACAGACGAGACCTAAACTTCCGAAGGGACGCTACTGTTTTGATAGATAGATAGGAATTGCACAGTTTTAACCGGTTGTTTGTTTCACAGGTCTATAGCCAGTTAGCAGTTTTCTCTGGGCTGATAGAAAACAGAGATGGTGGCAAATCTACCCCTGGGTTGGAGTAAAAGTGTATTTTCGTAACCTCACAGGCTCCCTACTGCGTCGTGACGCTCAAACTCCGCCAATTCTACGCAGATTGCGTCCATAGCTCTCAATCTGTGTGCTATAATCGGATCGGACGGTTTTGCGTGTTCACGGCCAGTGGGGCTCTTGTGACACTCTATACATAGCAATCCCTGCCAATGGCAACTACAGTGTCAGAGGTGCAAGAAGAGGATGGGGAGCAGCTTGTTACTGATTACCCCCAAGAACTCTATACATAGCAATCCCTGCCAATGGCAACTACAGTGTCAGAGGTGCAAGAAGGGGCTGGGGAACAGCTTGTTACTGATTACCCCCAAGCACTCTATACATAGCAATCCCTGCCAATGGCAACTACAGTGTCAGAGGTGCAAGAAGGGGGCGGGGAGCAGCTTGTTACTGATTACCCCCAAGCACTCTATACATAGCAATCCCTGCCAATGGCAACTACAGTGTCAGAGGTGCAAGAAGAGGATGGGGAGCAGCTTGTTACTGATTGCCCCCAAGAACTCTATACATAGCAATCCCTGCCAATGGCAACTACAGTGTCAGAGGTGCAAGAAGGGGATGGGGAGGAGCTTGTTACTGATTACCCCCAAGCACTCTATACATAGCAATCCCTGCCAATGGCAACTACAGTGTCAGAGGTGCAAGAAGGGGCTGGGGAACAGCTTGTTACTGATTACCCCCAAGCACTCTATACATAGCAATCCCTGCCAATGGCAACTACAGTGTCAGAGGTGCAAGGAGGGGCTGGGGAACAGCTTGTTACTGATTACCCCCAAGCACTCTATACATAGCAATCCCTGCCGATGGCAACTACAGTGTCAGAGGTGCAAGAAGGGGCTGGGGAACAGCTTGTTACTGATTACCCCCAAGCACTCTATACATAGCAATCCCTGCCAATGGCAACTACAGTGTCAGAGCTGCAAGAAGGGGATGGGGAACAGCTTGTTACTGATTACCCCCAAGCACTCTATACATAGCAATCCCTGCCAATGGCAACTACAGTGTCAGAGGTGCAAGAAGGGGCTGGGGAACAGCTTGTTACTGATTACCCCCAAGCACTCTATACATAGCAATCCCTGCCGATGGCAACTACAGTGTCAGAGGTGCAAGAAGGGGCTGGGGAACAGCTTGTTACTGATTACCCCCAAGCACTCTATACATAGCAATCCCTGCCAATGGCAACTACAGTGTCAGAGGTGCAAGAAGGGGCTGGGGAACAGCTTGTTACTGATTACCCCCAAGCACTCTATACATAGCAATCCCTGCCAATGGCAACTACAGTGTCAGAGGAGCAAGAAGGGGCTGGGGAACAGCTTGTTGCTGATTACCCCCAAGCACTCTATACATAGCAATCCCTGCCAATGGCAACTACAGTGTCAGAGGTGCAAGGAGGGGATGGGGAACAGCTTGTTACTGATTACCCCCAAGCACTCTATACATAGCAATCCCTGCCGATGGCAACTACAGTGTCAGAGGTGCAAGAAGGGGATGGGGAGCAGCTTGTTACTGATTACCCCCAAGCACTCTATACATAGCAATCCCTGCCAATGGCAGCTACAGTGTCAGAGGTGCAAGAAGGGGATGGGGAGCAGCTTGTTACTGATTACCCCCAAGCACTCTATACATAGCAATCCCTGCCAATGGCAACTACAGTGTCAGAGGTGCAAGAAGGGGATGGGGAGCAGCTTGTTACTGATTACACCCAAGCACTCTATACATAGCAATCCCTGCCAATGGCAACTACAGTGTCAGAGGTGCAAGAAGGGGATGGGGAGCAGCTTGTTACTGATTACACCCAAGCACTCTATACATAGCAATCCCTGCCAATGGCAACTACAGTATCAGAGGTGCAAGAAGGGGATGGGGAACAGCGTGTTACTGATTACCCCCAAGCACTCTATACATAGCAATCCCTGCCAATGGCAACTACAGTGTCAGAGGTGCAAGAAGGGGCTGGGGAACAGCTTGTTACTGATTACCCCCAAGCACTCTATACATAGCAATCCCTGCCAATGGCAACTACAGTGTCAGAGGAGCAAGAAGGGGCTGGGGAACAGCTTGTTGCTGATTACCCCCAAGCACTCTATACATAGCAATCCCTGCCAATGGCAACTACAGTGTCAGAGGTGCAAGGAGGGGATGGGGAACAGCTTGTTACTGATTACCCCCAAGCACTCTATACATAGCAATCCCTGCCGATGGCAACTACAGTGTCAGAGGTGCAAGAAGGGGATGGGGAGCAGCTTGTTACTGATTACCCCCAAGCACTCTATACATAGCAATCCCTGCCAATGGCAGCTACAGTGTCAGAGGTGCAAGAAGGGGATGGGGAGCAGCTTGTTACTGATTACCCCCAAGCACTCTATACATAGCAATCCCTGCCAATGGCAACTACAGTGTCAGAGGTGCAAGAAGGGGATGGGGAGCAGCTTGTTACTGATTACACCCAAGCACTCTATACATAGCAATCCCTGCCAATGGCAACTACAGTGTCAGAGGTGCAAGAAGGGGATGGGGAGCAGCTTGTTACTGATTACACCCAAGCACTCTATACATAGCAATCCCTGCCAATGGCAACTACAGTATCAGAGGTGCAAGAAGGGGATGGGGAACAGCGTGTTACTGATTACCCCCAAGCACTCTATACATAGCAATCCCTGCCAATGGCAACTACAGTGTCAGAGGTACAAGAAGGGGATGGGGAGCAGCTTGTTACTGATTACCCCCAAGCACTCTATACATAGCAATCCCTGCCAATGGCAACTACAGTGTCAGAGGAGCAAGAAGGGGATGGGGAGCAGCTTGTTACTGATTACCCCCAAGCACTCTATACATAGCAATCCCTGCCAATGGCAACTACAGTGTCAGAGGTACAAGAAGGGGATGGGGAGCAGCTTGTTACTGATTACCCCCAAGCACTCTATACATAGCAATCCCTGCCAATGGCAACTACAGTGTCAGAGGTGCAAGAAGGGGATGGGGAACAGCTTGTTACTGATTACCCCCCAGCACTCTATACATAGCAATCCCTGCCAATGGCAACTACAGTGTCAGAGGAGCAAGAAGGGGATGGGGAGCAGCTTGTTACTGATTACCCCCCAGCACTCTATACATAGCAATCCCTGCCAATGGCAACTACAGTGTCAGAGGTGCAAGAAGGGGATGGGGAGCAGCTTGTTACTGATTACCCCCAAGCACTCTATACATAGCAATCCCTGCCAATGGCAACTACAGTGTCAGAGGTACAAGAAGGGGATGGGGAGCAGCTTGTTACTGATTACCACTATTCAAAGTATCTATAAAAGTGATCAGTATGAGCAGAGGACCAATAGAGAGCTAATACTGCAGTCAAGGGCCCCGATGCTGTCGCAACCTCTGCACCGCCTTTTCCTACCCCCCTGCCTGTGTACACGAAAGTAAAATGTGAAGCCATCTGTGGAATGGCTAAAGCATGGTCAAACTAGATCATACTATGGTACAATGATTCTGAGCATACCAGCTAACCTACAACAGAAGGGCATGAAATGGTTGCACCAAAATTGAAATGGTTGCAACAAATATTAATATCTTTTGGCAACGCTATAGGTAATGAACCCAGACCTAAGTTCTCTGTTTAAAATAACTTTTCAGCAATGTGCAATTGAAAAAGTACCAAGAAGTAGTTGAAAAAGTTCTGTCAAAATTATTCTGAGCATTTTCTTGTTTGCTGGTCGCTTAAAAGCATTTTATCAATAAAAATATCACCTAGGAATAAACTTAGAAGAAAAAGTGAATTGAATTAGGGCCCAAGTATTTTATTTATAACTCTCACTGATGATTAAAAGGCAAGATAATAAAAATAATAATAATATATTTATAGCGCTTTTCTCCCTGGGGACTCAAAGCACTGTGACCTGCGTTATAAAGTCTCAAAGGCTCAGGAAAAGAGGTGAGTTTTTAGCCTTTTCTTAAAGCTGTCCAGAGAAGGAGCCTCTCGTACTGATTGTGGAAGTGAGTTCCATAGAGTATAATCAATAATTCCATGAGATAATGGAGATTGAGGATATAAAAATCAAATATTTTTATATGCATCGTATTAGGGCTCTATTTATATTGGCACTCACATGCACATTACATTTTAAGACTGGTACCAATGGTTAGGTAGACAGTTATGGATAGGTTTGGTGATTTTTCTGTTTTATTTTGTTGATCAAGAAAAAAACAATGTTTCCACTTTTTTGGATAAAAATCTGATTGGATGTAAAAATCGAAATGTTTTATGTGATCTTTTTGTGAGATTTTCAAAAAATTTTTTCATCATAAGTGTATGGTGTATATTTGTTAAATTTCTCAAACTATTGATCAAGTAAAAACATTGATCAGATTTCATTTCACTGGTTGAAAAAAAAAAACTTGTGTCGCTTGAAACTGGACCAATAAAAATCATGAGCTACTGATTGAGGACCCGTTTCCACTACAGCGAATCTGCATGCGTTTTCTGCATGCAGATTCGCATAACCCATAAGAATTAATGGGCCTGTTTCCACTTGTGCGGGATTCTGTGCGGTTTGTCGTGCAGAAAAAATCTGCACGGCAGACCCATCACAATTTGCACGCCGCACACCTGCGCGCGATTCGTTGGTAATGTAACTAAATAGGAAAACCGCAAGCGTTTTAGTCTTGCGGTTTTCCAAGCGTTTCCGCGTGCATTTTTGCTTAAAAACCCATGTCAATGCTTGCCGGCATTGACATGGTTAAAATCGCGTTGCGCAAACCGCGAGCGATTCCATGTGAAAATCCGCATAGAAACGCCAACGAATCCACAACCGCATGCGGATTCGTTGCCGCGATTTTCCCATCGAAATCGCACCGCACAAGTGGAAACGTACCCTGAAGGAATACATGCATAGCATCCTCTATTTTGCATCTTTCTATATCAACACACATCATTTCAATTCCATGCATCATAAATTTGCCATAGAAATTAATATAAAATTTGCATGAGCTCGAAACTATTTGGACCTCATTGACCATTTCTACGGAACTTCTGATAAATATAGAAAAAAAAAATACCAGTTTACCCATTAAAGAATCAGTTAGAGCGAACAAAAAAAACCCTGAGAATAGCAAATAGTAGCGATCACAACTATTAATTTCCGCAAGAGAAACTTGACTTTTTTACTAACCTAAATATAAAAGCTGGAAACCCCGAGTAAAGCCCAGAACCCCTTGTTTACTGAGAAGTGATGGTGATGGGTAATTTTTTAAATCATTTGTTTCTCTTTATGGAGACGGCTGAAGTGGAGGTAGAGGGTGGAAGAAGCACTCTTGAACTTGCTTTGAAGATCTCAGGGCATGACGCCAGCTGGGAAGATCCACGTACTGACACAAAACAGGCGCCAAATAGGATTTTGCACCATCTCCGGTTACTTAAAAATTATAACTATTGATTTGTATAGAACTGATTTTTTATGTAGTAGGTAGCAAGGATGGAAAGAGGGTGTAGTGGTGGACTTATCCCCAGTAAGTAGACAACGAATTGGTTGATTTAATAGTCAACTTCATTGTGGAGTGTATAAATAAATTGCATTGTTGACTATTAAATCAGCCAATTCGGTGTCTACTTACTGGGGAGGTAAGTCCATCACTACCCCCTCTTTTTTATAAATTTTTTTAATGGTTTGATCCTGTTACTGGCGCCTCTGTTAAATCCTTGCTACTCTCAAGTCCACCCCTTCGCGGAGGGGTGTATCCCTGCGTTTCCTATCTACAGAGCGCGACTTCTTAACCTGGGGAGTGGGCGGCACACTTGTCAGTATAACAGCACACGTTTTGTCTTTCCCCATAACCTGATTTTACTACATACTACACTATATTGGGCTCCCGGTTTCCTTTTCTGTTTTCCTCCTACAAGTTATATGTAGTATGTAGTGACGAGCTCAAATTTTGCGAAATCGTAATTTTGCATCGTAATTCACAATTATGATGTGAAATCGGATTGCAAAATTTCGGGTAAAATCGTAATTAAATTTGTTTGTAAACGTAATCAGAAACTGTAAGTTTGCAAGCCTGTAGAATTTTGCCAAATTTAGCAGTTAACAGCAAACCCCTATAGACAAGACAAATAACATTTATATCGCACTTTTCTCCTGGCGGACTCAAAGCACCAGAGCTGCAGCCACTAGGATGCGCTCTATAGGCAGTAGCAGTGTTAGGGAGACTTACCTAAGGTCTCCTACTGAATAGGTGCTGGCTTACTGAATCCATCATCCAGCCACTGTTAGACAAATAACATTTATATTGCGCTTTTCTCCTGACGGACTCAAAGCGCCAGAGCTGCAGCCACTAGGGCGCGTTCTATAGACAGTAGCAGTGTTAGGGGAACATGCCTAAGGTCTCCTACTGAATAGGTGCTGGCTTACTGAACAGGCAGAGCCGAGATTCGAACCCTGGTCTCCTGTGTCAGAGGCAGAGGCCTTAACCATTACACCATCCAGCCCCTATACATGCTATTATCACCAAAGTTGCTATGTATGTCATGGAGAAAAGTGGGAACAAGACAAAAAAAATAACGTTTCAAAAAGACCTTGTCGTTTTTGAGAAAATCAATTTTAAATATGCAATTGAAAATAGTTTTAAACTGTATTTTTTTTTAGTTTAAAAACCATTTTTCCTTTGCATTCTCAAAAACTACAGGTCTGTTTGGAAAACAATTTTTTTTGTCTTGTTTCCACCCTGCTCCATAACATACTGTATGTAGAAATTTTGGTGATGGAAGCCTGTATGGCTACTGCTTGAGTCGGCACAAAATTACATCAAAATTACATTAAAGTACGAATGGATTACACAAAATCAGTTGAATGGCCAAATTATGCATAATTAAGTATGGCCGTAATTGTGAAAATTTACGCAAAATTTTGCATTATCGTAATTAGCAGATTACGATCATTACTAGTAGTACGCTGAATACATATTGACAGTTCTGAATCTCCATCAGAGGAGCTCCAGATCTAACCTTCTCACCATAGTCGTGGTCTGATGGCCCTATCATAGACTAGGGCCTGTCTGGGAGTAGCCATTTAAACAATCACTATGTTTTTAACCACTTGAGGACTGCAGGGCTAAACCCCCCTAGTGACCAGGCAATTTTTAGCTAAATTGGCCACTGCAGCTTTAAAGAGACTCCGTAACAAAAATTGCATCCTGTTTTTTATCATCCTGCAAGTAGAGTTGGGCTGAACGGTTCGCCTGCGAACGGTTCCATGCGAACTTCCGTGGTTCGCGTTCGCGTCCCGCAGGCGAACCTTTGCGGAAGTTCGGTTCGCCCCATAATGCACCTTGAGGGTCAACTTTGACCCTCTACATCACAGTCAGCAGGCCCAGTGTAGCCAATTAGGCTACACTAGCCCCTGGAGCTACACTAGCCCCTTATATAAGGCAGGCAGCGGCGGCCATTACGCTCACTCGTGTGCCACTGCCTGCCTGCATTAGTGAGAGTAGGGCGAGCTGCTGCACTGTCTTTCATAGGGAAAGATTAGTTAGGCTTAGCTTGTCCCTGACTGCATACCTGTGCTGTGAACCCATCACTGCATACCTGTTCAGTGAACCCGCCACTGCATACCTGTTCAGTGAACCTGCCACTGCATACCTGTGCTGTGAACCCATCACTGCATACCTGTTCAGTGAACCCGCCACTGCATACCTGTGCTGTGAACCCACCACTGCATACCTGTTCTGTGAACCCACCACTGCATACCTGTTCTGTGAACCCACCACTGCATACCTGTTCTGTGAACCCACCACTGCATACCTGTACTGTGAACCCACCACTGCATACCTGTTCTGTGAACCCACCACTGCATACCTGTTCTGTGAACCCACCACTGCATACCTGTTCTGTGAACCCACCACTGCATACCTGTTCTGTGAACCCACCACTGCATACCTGTTCTGTGAACCCACCACTGCATACCTGTTCTGTGAACCCACCACTGCATACCTGTTCTGTGAACCCACCACTGCATACCTGTTCTGTGAACCCACCACTGCATACCTGTTCTGTGAACCCACCACTGCATACCTGTTCAGTGAACCCACCACTGCATACCTGTTCTGTGAACCCACCACTGCATACCTGTTCTGTGAACCCACCACTGCATACCTGTTCTGTGAACCCACCACTGCATACCTGTTCAGTGAACCCACCACTGCATACCTGTTCTGTGAACCCACCACTGCATACCTGTTCTGTGAACCCACCACTGCATACCTGTTCTGTGAACCCACCACTGCATACCTGTTCTGTGAACCCACCACTGCATACCTGTTCTGTGAACCCACCACTGCATACCTGTTCAGTGAACCCACCACTGCATACCTGTTCAGTGAACCCACCACTGCATACCTGTTCTGTGAACCCACCACTGCATACCTGTTCTGTGAACCCACCACTGCATACCTGTTCTGTGAACCCACCACTGCATACCTGTTCAGTGAACCTGCCACTGCATACCTGTACTGTTCAGTGAACCCGCCACTGCATACCTGTTCTGTTCAGTGAACCCGCCACTGCATACCTGTTCTGTTCAGTGAACAGTTTGGTGTGTCAGTGTGAAGCAGTACCTTAATTACACTCCCTGATTGATGTATACCCATGCAAGATGTTTGAAAGCACTTTAGGCCTGTCATTTAGCATTCAATATGATTTCTGCCCTTAAAACGCTGCTTTGCGTCAAATCCAGATTTTTCCCGGGGACTTTTGGCGTGTATCCCACTCCGCCATGCCCCCCTCCAGGTGTTAGACCCCTTGAAACATCTTTTCCATCACTTTTGTGGCCAGCATAATTTTTTTTTTTTTCAAAGTTCGCATCCCCATCGAAGTCTATTGCGGTTCGCGAACTTTAACGCGAACCGAACCTTCCGCGGAAGTTCGCGAACCCGGTTCGCGAACCTAAAATCGGAGGTTCGGCCCAACTCTACCTGCAAGTTCCAAAAGCTATTATAATCTGTTCTGGCTTACTGCAGCACTTTCTACTATGACAGTCTCTGTAATAAATCAATGTATCTTTCCCCTGTCAGACTTGTCAGCCTGTGTCTGGAAGGCTGCCAAGTTCTTCAGTGTTGTGGTTCTGATATGAACTCCCCCTTCCAGGCCCCTCTATGCACACTGCCTGTGTATTATTTAGATTAGAGCAGCTTCTCTCTTCTCTTTTACAAGCTGGATAAATCATCCTCTGAGCTGGCTGGGCTTTCACATACTGAAGAATTACAGACAAGGGCAAAGCTGTTTGCAGGAAGAAAAGAGCAGCCTGAAACTTCAGTGCATGGGGGAAAGAAACACACAAATGATCTCTTGAGATTCAAAAGGAAGGCTGTATACAGCCTGATTGTGTATGGATGTATTTTCTATGTGTGGACATACTGTACATCAACCTACTTCCTGTTTTGGTGGCAATTTTGTTTGTTTATAAACAAACTTTTTAAAACTGTTTTTAACCACTTTTAATGCGGCGAGGAGCGGCGAAATTGTGACAGAGGGTAATAGGAGATGTCCCCTAACCCACTGGTATGTTTACTTTTGTGCGATTTTAACAATACAGATTCTCTTTAAGGCCAAGCTGCAGGGCCGCACAACTCAGCACACAAGTGATCCCCCCCCCCCCTTTTCTCCCCACCAACAGAGCTCTCTGTTGGTGGGGTCTGATCGCTCCCCCCATGTTTATTTTTTTTAAATAAATATTATTGTTTTGTTTTGTTTTTTAAAACCCCCTGTTTCTTTAAGTTTATTCCCTCCCTCCCTCCCTCCCCACAGCCGGCCAATTATGGCGATCGGCTGTCATAGGCCTCTGCCGTGTCACACAGCTGTCCCCAGTGCAGCGCTGCTGCTCATTGCAGCGCTGCACCTAGTAAATAGACGGCGTAATCGCCGGCTAACAGTCTCCCGAGCGGCAATAGCCGCTCGGAGACTGAAGGTGGAGCTCCGCCCTCCGAGCATGAGATGCGCGCGCACCATGCACGCGATCTCATGCTAAACAGAGCCCCAGGACTTTACGCCAATTGGCGTTAGGCGGTCCTGGGGCTACCGCTGCGGCCACGCCTACTGGCGTGACGCGGGCGGCAGAAGGTTAAAATAAATAAGTACATTCTCGCATACAGAGGGACAATTTAAAAGCGCTGTGAACTAACTGTGTTGTCCAGGAACTCAACTTTGGACTCAAGCACTGTATGGCCAGAGTAGGGCCAGCCTTTGCTCTGACTGAGCGACCAGTGTCACATACTCCTGGAAGCCAGCAGGAGGCCCCCCAAGTTAACCACTTTAGCTTTTAGGCTGTAGCTCCTATGTCCAAAAACTGTGTGCTGGACATAGAAGCTACATCCATGAAAAACCCGTCGCCGCAGCCGATCTTGAGTTCACCCACAGGTGTACTCATCGCCGCCCGGTGGAGCGGAGATCAATGGATGAGAAAGCAGTTCCCATTCATTGATCTATGCCCGTGTCAATGAATGCCGGCATCAATGAGATGCTTGCATCATTGCGATGTCAGAAGTAACACATCTATGCATTACTTCCTGTTTAGCGTACTAATTGCACGAGGTCATCTTGTGGCCAAATAGTAAAATTACACTTACATACATTTATTTTACAAAACAGACCTACACATGATTTAAAATTAACTCCTTACTTCCACACTCTCCCAAAATAATACTTTTAATAAAAATAATAAAAAATTACAATTAAAAAAAAAGATAAATAGATACCTTAGGGTCTGAACATTTTTAATATGCATGCCAAGAGGGTGTATTACTATTAATTTTTAAATTATAGGCTTGTAAATAGTGATAGACGCAAAACGAAAAAAATGCACCTTTATTTCAAAATAAAATATTGGCACCATATATTATGATAAGGACACAATTTAAATGGTGTAATAACCGGGACAAATGGGCAAAAAAATATTTGGGTTTAATTATGGTAGCATGTATTATTTTAAAACTATAATGGCCTAAATCTGAGAAATAAGGATTTTTTTTTTCATTTTTTTCATAATATTCCCTTTAGAATGCATTTAGAAAAAAAAATTCTTAGCAAAATGTACCACCTAAAGAAAGTCTAATTGGTGGTGGAAAAAAACAAGATATAGATCAATTCATTGTGATAAGTAGTAATAAAGTTTTTGGCGAATGAATGGGAGGAGTGCTGAAATGATGCATAAGGTGAAAAAAACACTGAAGGCTGAACTGGTTGAATGGCTACGGCCATGCTGTACCTCTGCCTCACACTCTCAGAAACTGTGGTTGTGTGATGCTTCTTGGGTTGATGGCGGTGGGGGCACGTCTGGCTACCAATACAGAGGGGGCATATCTTGTTACTAATACAGGGGGGAGCACATCTGGATACCAGTACCTAGGGATTTTTACCTAATACTGGAAGCATATATGACTGCCTTTACTGGGGGAGTAGGAGGCACATCTGCTACCTATACTAGGGTGGCTACCTAATCATGCAGGCACATCTGGCAACCTATACTGGGGGGGGGACTACCTAATTTCTGGGGGCACATCTCAGTGCCTAATATTTGTTGGGGGGAGGCACATCTGACACCTAATACTAATTAATATCTAGGGGCATACCTGGCTGCTTAACAATTGCCACTACCGAGAATGCAGTGTTCTCAGTAGCAGTCTTACAATGTATGGCTGCCATTGTGCTAAAAGAAACTGCGTACCAGGAGTGGTTAAAATTCCACGGGAGGGGGCGGTACCAACGTCTAGCTTTGCTCAGGACATTGTGAAAGCTTAGCCACCACGCTGCAAAGTATAATTTCATGTTAATAAATGGGTTTTCTGTAAGCAATATTCATGCAAAATAATGATGTTGCTCAGGGCAGGGCCATTTTAGGCATAGGCAGCTTAGGCAGATTCCTAGGAAACCACCTACGGGGGTGGGGTGGGGGGTTTCAGAGAATCATGACAGGCAGCAGAGCCTAAGCTGTTATTACACATAGATGCTGGTAATTCTGTGGGGCTGCAATGAAATTAAACTATAGAACACAAAAAGTAGCAGGATGTGCTATAAACAAGGCCATCATCAAGGACCGGAGTAGTGGGAGAATTCTACTTTGTGGGGCTGGCCCTAAACGGGGACTTAAAATGTGCCCTGTATGGAGCCCACAAAACATTTGAGGATTCTGATGTTGGCCTGTAACACCTGACCTAAAGAGAGCCCGAGGTGGGCTCATAAAATAAAAAATACAAGTATGCTACCTGATCCGGGGGGCTGAGTGGATCAGGTAGCTGCCAAAACTGCCGCTCTCCGCTGCTCCTGTGGGCCGCACTGGCCCACTTTCACTTTTGTGACCTCTGGGTCGCAACGCTTGAAGAAGAGAGATCTCTCCCAGTGTGCAGGGAGGCGGGGGAGCAGCAGGGGGTGCGGCCAGGGAGAGCTGCCCAATGGCAACTCAGGAAACCCTGCAGGAACGTCCCTGGGGGGGGCGTTTTGAACAGGGAATCCCTCTCCTCTATTTACCCTCCGAGATAGCGACAAATATTGGTGCTAATTTCTGGGGGCCATAGCATGGAAATGGGGGGGGTCAGAGATCGGTGGTGTGGGGATACAGAGGCATGTCATGAAACAGACAACATGTCTCTGTGTCCCATCTGCCCCCCAAGGAACCGCCTCGGGTTCTCTTTAATTCTCAAATTGGCACCCCTGATTATCATGGCACTAGTGTGTTATTCTTATGACCATCGTATGATGAACACCATTCATGTGCAAGTTAATATGTTTATTGGTTCAGCTAGGTGCTGCCATAGCTAACAGCAGAATATCAGTAATCCATTTTTACTGATCTGTCCCGCCTAACTGATCCAGTGCTACCAACATAAACACCCTAGGCCACGAAACTTTCAGAAACACTTGGTATGGCCCAATAAAACCCACTCAAGGCTTGAGAACTCATGCCACCTGATTGTAGACGGCTTAATGAACTCTTGGCCAGGTCTATTCTCTGGCGATTTCCAGCCAGGAGGACTTAAAGGACCACTATCGTGAAAAAGTATAGCATTTAAAATACTTGTAAACACATACAAATAAGAAGTATACTTCTTCCAGAGTAAAATGAGCTTTAAATGACTTTTCTCCTATGTTGCTGTCACTTACAGTAGGTAGTAGAAATCTGACAGAAGCGACAGGTTTTGGGCTAGTCCATCTTTAGCTTTAATAAAAACACTCCCTGAAAAGGATTTATACAAAGATGTTGGCCAGCCTCCTTGCTCGCTGTACACTTTTTTTTGACAGTTGGACATAGCAACTGCAATTCACTAAATGCTTTTGAAAATAATGAAAATCCCCCATGAAAAGATGGGCTACTCCAAAACCTGATGGTTCTGTCAGATTTCTTTTACCTACTGTAAATTAAAGCAACATAGGTGGAAAGTAATTTATATACAATTTTTTTCTGGAAGAAATGTACTTATTTGTATTTTTTTACGTGCATTTAAAATGTTATGACTTTCACGATAGTGTTCCTTTAACCACTTGAGGACTGCAGTGTTAACCCCCTAAAGACAAGGCCATTGTTCCGTAAATAGGCCACTGCAGCTTTAAGGCCAAGCTGCAGGGCTGCACAACTCAGCACACAAGTGATTCCCCCCTCCCTTTTCTCCCCACCAACAGAGCTCTCTGTTGGGGGGTCAGATCGCTCCCCCAGTGCTTATTTTTTTTTTAATAAATATTTATGTTTTTGTTAATAAATTCTGCTATTTATTTATTTATTTCAATGACGGCGTTCGGCTGTCACAGGCTTCAGCCTACGAGAGCCGATCTCTCTCCTGTGTCCCAGGGGGACAGCCGTGTCACACGGCTGTGCCCAGTACGGCGCTGCCTTAGATCGCAGCGCTGCACAGCCTAATTAGACGGCGGCTTCGCGGCCTAACAGTCTCCGAGCTGCGATCGCCGCTGGGAGACTGAAGGCGGAGCAGAGCTTTGAGCGGAGATGTGTGCGCATCGGCGTGCGCGATCACCTGCTAGCCCCATTGAAAGCCATTCACGCCAATCGGCGTGGAGCGGTCCTGGGGCTCCCGCCGCCTTCACGACAATTGGTGTGGAGCGGTTGGCTAGTGGGTAAAAAAAAAAAATTGGGGAAGATGCATAGCGAAACTTTATAACTAACACCAGGGACTGAACTACAGTATATCGTCATCAACTATGACATGTTCATGTAATCAATCAAATCAAATGACGTGTCCACAAAATAATCAATCAAATGAATCAGTCTACTTACGGAGGAAATATTCGGCAGTGTCTGCTTCATAATCTGCGTCCTCTGGAAAGTGGTCGATCTGTTTACACACGCCTTTAAAATTACCTAGCGAGAAACAGAAACTCAATCAGAATTTACGTTACAATATCCCTGGTATTGACTTAATAAAGAGCACTTGAACTATGTATTAGCAATATAACTACTGTATTTTTTAGACTATAAGACTCATTTTTTCTCCCCTAAAAGTGGGGAAAAAAGTCCCTGCATCTTATAGTCCAAATGCAGGGAGTTCCTGACTTGTGAACGCTGCCAATACCAACCTCCAACCCGCTGCAATGTCGGGGACTCCCTGTACTGTGCCCATGCGGAGGAGGACACAGGGGGACAAACGAAGGACACAAAGGGGCATAGAGGAGGACACAAGGGGGACACAAAGGGGCATAGAGGAGGACACAGGGGGGCAAACAGAGGACAGAGGAGGACACAAAGGGGCATAGAGGAGGACACAAAAGGGCATAGAGAAGGACACAATGAGGACAGAGGTAGACACATGGGTGACTCAGAGGGACACAAAGAGGCATAGAGGAGGACACAAGGGGACACAAGAGGTACAAGGGGGGCATAATCCACAAGATGTCCCTTCACCATGGATGCACCAGGTTTACTATATATTTTTTCCCTGGTTTTTGTCCTCCAAACCTAGGAGCGTCTTATGGTCAGGAGCGTCTTATAATCCGAAAAATACTGTAAATAAAATGTGGACTTCTTCAATTAAACAGTGATGGGGATGAACAAGGTACAGAAAATTATACTAACCAACCCAGCTTCCCCCTTTCCATCTACAAATATATATATATTACTGCTGATGATGACTTGTTATGAACAAGGGCACTTTCTATCAGGTAATGGGTTAGGATGGAGGCGTCCAATGTGTGTTCTATTTTAGTGTTTTAAAATATAAATAAAAATAAAAAAGAGAGGTGATCGCTTACTTCTCCAGAAGATAAGGACAACAGCTCAACTAGAAAGAATTTTATTTAAAAAGCAAGCTGACAATGCGTTTCATGGGTCATGGTCCGCTTCCTCAGAAACTGCAACCCACCTTTGTGAGTATATCTCTATATACTTTTATACTCCCTCTACCTGACGATACTCCTGGGCTCCATGTCTCTCCTTACTTCTGGCCTAGGTATTCTTCGGCCCTACAAAATTCACTGTAGAAAATCCCCCTATGAACCAGGGTACCAGGGCCCATAGGCAATTACTTTTTTCACCTGAGTTTTCTCCTAGTGATATTTTGCACATCTTGTCATAAAATGCCTTTAAGCCACCAGCAAGCAAGGAAATACTGAAAATAAATTTGATAGTTCTTTTTCACCAACATTTGGGTACTTTTTCAATTGTAAAATGCTGAAAAGTTAGGTTTATTAGACTAAGGGCCCTTTTACACTTAATCAGTTGCTCTCAGTTATAACTGAAAGAAAACTCATTTTCAAAGTAATGCCCATGTTTTCCTATGGCACCTTTCACACTTAAAGAGAAACTCTGAACAAGAATTTAACTTTATCCCAATCAGTAGCTGATACCCCCTTTTACATGAGAAATCTATTGCTTTTCCCAAACAGACCATCAGGGGGCGCTGTATGACTGATATTGTGGTGAAACCCCTCCCACTGGAAACTCTGAGGACCATAGTACTCCTGGCAGTTTCCTGTCTGTGAACCTTGTTACATTGTTGGAAATAGCTGTTTACAGCTGTCTCCAACTGCCAAAACAGCAAGCAGCAGCTACATAACCTGCCCACAGTAAAAATGTCACCAGGTAATAAATGTCAGAATGTAAATCAGGAAGAGGAAAGATTTTACAATGTGCAAACACTGACTAATTCATTTATACATAATTATTGTAAAAATGAAGCACTTTGTTATTACCGTATATACTCGCATATAAGCCGACCCGCATATAAGCCGACCCCCCCCCCACTTTTACTTAACAAACCAGTAAAAAATGATTGACCCCCATATAAGCCGGGGGTAGGAAATGCTGGCCGCCTTATTCCACTAGTGTGTCCCAGTATCGCTAGTATAGTGCCTAGCTAGTATAGTGCCCAGTATAGCTAGTATAGTGCCCAGTATAGCTAGTATAGTGCTCAGTATAGCTAGTATAGTGCCCAGTACAGCTAGTATAGTGCCCCAGTACAGCTAGTATAGTGCCCCAGTACAGCTAGTATAGTGCCCCAGTATAGCTAGTATAGTGCCCCAGTATAGCTAGTATAGTGCCCAGTATAGCTAGTATAGTGCCCCAGTATCGCTAGTATAGTGCCCAGTATAGCTAGTATAGTGCCCCAGTATAGCTAGTATAGTGCCCCAGTATAGCTAGTATAGTGCCCAGTACAGCTAGTATAGTGCCCCAGTACAGCTAGTATAGTGCCCCAGTACAGCTAGTATAGTGCCCCAGTATAGCTAGTATAGTGCCCAGTATAGCTAGTATAGTGCCCCAGTATAGCTAGTATAGTGTCCATTATAGCTAGTATAGTGCCCAGTGTAGCTAGTATAGTGCCCGAGTATAGCTAGTATAGTGCCCATTATAGCTAGTATAGTGCCCATTATAGCTAGTATAGTGCCAAGTGCAGCTAGTATAGTGCCCCAGTATAGCTAGTATAGTGCCCAGTATAGCTAGTATAGTGTCCATTATAGCTAGTATAGTGCCCAGTGTAGCTAGTATAGTGCCCCAGTATAGCTAGTATAGTGCCCATTATAGCTAGTATAGTGCCCATTATAGCTAGTATAGTGCCCAGTGTAGCTAGTATAGTGCCCATTATAGCTAGTATAGTGCCCCAATATAGCTAGTATAGTGCCCCAGTATAGCTAGTATAGTGCCCCAGTATCGCTAGTATAGTGCCCCAGTATCTCTAGTATAGTGCCCCAGTATCGCTAGTATAGTGCCCATTATAGCTAGTATAGTGCCCATTATAGCTAGTATAGTGCCCAGTGCAGCTAGTATAGTGCCCCAGTATCGCTAGTATAGTGCCCCAGTATCGCTAGTATAGTGCCCCAGTATCGCTAGTATAGTGCCCCATTATAGCTAGTATAGTGCCCCAGTATCGCTAGTATAGTGCCCCATTATAGCTAGTATAGTGCCCCATTATAGCTAGTATAGTGCCCAGTGTAGCTAGTATAGTGCCCCAGTATCGCTAGGTAGTGCCCCAGTATCGCTAGTATAGTGCCCCAGTATAGCTAGTATAGTGCCCCAGTATAGCTAGTATAGTGCCCCAGTATCGCTAGTATAGTGCCCCAGTATCGCTAGTATAGTGCCCAGTATAGCTAGTATAGTGCCCCAGTATAGCTAGTATAGTGCCCCAGTACAGCTAGTATAGTGCCCCAGTATCGCTAGTATAGTGCCCCAGTATCGCTAGTATAGTGCCCCAGTATAGCTAGTATAGTGCCCAGTGCAGCTAGTATAGTGCCCATTATAGCTAGTATAGTGCCCCAGTATAGCTAGTATAGTGCCCCAGTATCGCTAGTATAGTGCCCCAGTATAGCTAGTATAGTGCCCCAGTACAGCTAGTATAGTGCCCCAGTATCGCTAGTATAGTGCCCCAGTATCGCTAGTATAGTGCCCCAGTATAGCTAGTATAGTGCCCAGTGCAGCTAGTATAGTGCCCATTATAGCTAGTATAGTGCCCCAGTATCGCTAGTATAGTGCCCCAGTATCGCTAGTATAGTGCCCATTATAGCTAGTATAGTGCCCATTATAGCTAGTATAGTGCCCAGTGTAGCTAGTATAGTGCCCCAGTATCGCTAGTATAGTGCCCCAGTATCGCTAGTATAGTGCCCCAGTATCGCTAGGTAGTGCCCCAGTATCGCTAGTATAGTGCCCCAGTATCGCTAGTATAGTGCCCCAGTATCGCTAGTATAGTGCCCCAGTATCGCTAGGTAGTGCCCCAGTGCCCCCCCGCCTCCCCTCTCCCCCGCGGCCGCCGCTGCTTTTACCTTAGCAGGCGCCGCTTCTTCTATTCCCCTCCTCTCTGGCTCCGTAGGATAGCAGCACTCTTCACGGTGGCTGCTGTGATCAGACAGGAAGCAGCGAAGAGCGCGGCTTCCTGTAGCGGCGGTTGCTATGGGAACCGCTCTCTCTCTACTGCAGCCGCCGTGAAGAGCGCTGCAGTGATTTACGGAGCCGGACAGGAGGGGAATAGAAGAAGCGGCGCCGGGCAGGTAATTGCAGCGGTAGCGGGGGGGGCGGGGTGACAGTGCGGGGGGCTCGGACCACCATCACCAGCACCAGACTCGCATACAAGCCGACCCCCCAACTTTTGACCCCCTTTTTGGGGGTCAAAAATTCGGCTTGTATGCGAGTATATACGGTACATTATTTTCACTGGAGTTCCTCTTTAACGCGTTTTAACTGAAATGTTTTTCACAATGCACTGCTATGGAAAAAACTAACACGCACTAACGCATACTAACACACACTGACGCACACCAACTGATTAAGTGTAAAAGGGCCCTAAGGAGTCGTTGATTTTTGTACCCACTCCATAGCCTTGCAGGGGTTGTGGAGTCGGAGTCGAGAAGTCAGAGACGGAGCACATTTGGATACCTGCAGTCAGTGGTTTCATAAACTGAGTAGTCAGGGTTGGAGACGGATTATTTTTGTACCGACTCCACAGCCCTGCTATATTTTATTTACGATGCATGAGTGAGAAATGCGAGGTAACAAATTTTGGAGGTGGTCGGTTTACTAGGCTTAAAGAGAAACTCCGACCAACAATTGAACTTTATCCCAATCAGTAGCTGATACCCCCTTTTTACATGATAAATCTATTCTTTTTCACAAACAGACCATAAGAGGGCGCTGTATGACTGATATTGTGGTGAAACCCCTCCCACAAGACACAAGAAAAGTACGTACTCCTGGCAGTTTCCTGTCTGTGAACCTTGTTGCATTGTGGGAAATAGCTGTTTACAGCTGTTTCCAACTGCCCAAAAAGCATGCAGCAGCTACATCCCCTGCCAGCAGTAAAAATGTCACCATGAAATAAATGTCAGAATGTAATTCAGGGATTTAAAAGATTTTACAATGTGCAAACACTGACTAAATCTTTTATACATAATTATTGTAAAAATGAAGCACTTTTTTTATTACACTATTTTCACTGGAGTTCCTCTTTAAAGAGTACCTGCGGTGTTGGGAATAGATATCAGTCAGAGGAAGTGGTGGAGGATAAAGTGGACTAAATAAAACGAGGGTTTTCCTAATCTTTAATGTCCAGCGTTAGTTCAGTATCTCATTCCAGAGTGATTAGAAGAACATGCTGTAACTGACCCTCGACTGAAAGATATACAGCCTGTTTCCAATGCTGCAGAATAAGCTGCATTTCCCCCCTCCGAATCGGACAGGGAAACACTGCATATTCCAGTGATGGCTAACCTTGGCACTACAGCTGTGACAAAACTACAAATGCCATCATGCCTCTGCCTCACCGAGTTATGCTTAGAGCTGTCAGAGTATTGCAATGCCTCATGGGACTTGTAGTTCCACCACAGCTGGAGTGCCAAGGTTAGCCATCACTGGCATATTCAGTCAGTAGAGTTGCCGTGGGAATCCCATGCTAAAGCAGTTTACCGCAGCAAACGTCCGAATCCCTATAGTCCTGTATAGCATTATTATTACAGTGGCTGGATGGTGTAATGGTTAAGGGCTCTGCCTCTGACACAGGAGACCAGGGTTCGAATCTCGGCTCTGCCTGTTCAGTAAGCCAGCACCTGTTCAGTAAGGAGACCTTAGGCAAGTCTCCCTAACACTGCTACTGCCTATAGAGCACCCCTTAGTGGCTGCAGCTCTGGCGCTTTGAGTCCGCCAGGAGAAAAGCGCGATATAAGTGTTATTTGTCTTTTGTCTTTGTCTATTATTATTGATTTATAAAGGGCCAACATATTCCGTGGCTCTGTACAAAGTAAGAAACAAACAAAATAATAATAATTCAGACAATAGTATACACCAATATACAATATTGGAAACAATATCCAGAATTGGTAATTACAGTGACAAAAGTGATATGATGAATACAAAATTGTATAACAAATTACAATAGACAAGTGGGTGAGAGAGCCCTGCCCTTGCAGGAAATAAGGGGAAACAAGAGATGGGTTAGTATACTATAACCATACCTAGAGGCAGCGTGTTGTAGGTTATCTAATAAAAAGTATAACTTGGCCAGAAAAGGCCTAAGGTAGAGCGTGTGCTTGTCAGAAAAGTGAGTTTTGAGGGAGCGTTTAAAGACATCAAAGGTTGGAGAGTGACAGATGTGTTGTAGGAGGGCATTCCAGAGAAGGGGTGAGGCACGTGAGAAATCTTGTATACGTAAATGTGAGGAGGTGATTCTAGAGGAGGACAATAGAAACTTGTGTGCAGATCTGGGATTGTGGTTGGGTTGGTATCTGGAAACTAGTGAGGAGATGTACAGGGGAGAGAGATTGTAGAAAAGTTTGTAGGTTAGGGTTAAAGGACAACTGAATTGAGAAGAATATGGAGGCTGCCATATTTATTTTCTTTTAAACAATACTAGTTGCCTGGCAGCCCAGCTGATCTATTTGGCTTCAGTAGTGTCTGAATAACCAGAAACAAGCATGCAGCTAATCTTCTCAGATCTGACAATAATGTCAGAAACACCTGATCTGCTGCATGCTTGTTCAGGGGCTATGGATAAAAGTATTAGAGGCAAAAGATCAGCAGGACAGACAGGCAACCGGTATTGCTTAAAAGGAAATAAATATGGCAGCCTCCTTAGCCTTCTTGCTACAGTTGTCCTTTAAAGCTGGCCATACACTAGGCAGATTACCCGCTGATCAACAGCAGATTCGATCACTGGGATTGAATCTGCTGTTACATCGTTCACGCTAAATTTCAATCTATTTAGTCCCGAAATAGATTGGTCCCATCGATCGCCCACGGGAAATTACCATGCGGGAAATTACCATCAATCGCCCGCGGGTAGGGAGCGCGTCGCTAGCGGCGTACGACCGACGCAGGTATACATGACCTGAACCTGGCTCCCGGAATCTTCTCCACATCACGGCATCCGGCGGCATCCGTGTATAACTTCCTGTGTCACTGCAGTGACAGCGGAAGTACAAGTAGAGGGCGCTCTATTTGAACTTTCGCTGTCACTGGAGTGACAGAAAGTTATACGCGGATGCCGGATGTCGTGATGCGGAGAAGATGCCCGGGACCAGGCTTCAGGTAATGTATGCGGGGGGGGGGGGGGGGGGGAGGGAGAGACAGGCGACAGCGGCAGCTCAGCAGATGGTGAATCGGTTTCAGGCTAAAATCGATTCACAATCTGTTTGCAGTAAAGGCAGCCATACGATCCCTCTCTGATCAGATTCGATCAGATAGGGATCTGTCAGTTGGTCGAATCTGATGGCAAATCCACCAGTGTATGGCTACCTTAAGAGTGTGAACTGGATTATCTGGTTAATCGGTAGCCAATGCAGAGCTTGTGGCTATTGAGGCTCTGTACAATTAACAAGCTGACACATCATTGCATTCCAGCGGCTCTGGAGGTGTGTTTAGCTTACAGCGACAACAAAGGGATGATTTGCATAATCAGCAGTGATGCATTGTGGAAGACATCATATGATCACTCCAACCTGAATAATCGCAAATACCTTCTGTTTCAAGAAGGCAAAAATCAGTTTTCCATTGGTCCATTTCAGCTCCGTTTCAGCTCCCTTACACACTCCTAGGAGTTGTGATTCACCATAAGATACCTGGGAAATCTGTTACTATGACTATTCAGTGTATACTCTTAAAGTGACACTAAGCAAACCCCCCGTTTTCTACCCCCCCCCCCCCCCCCCCACACACACACACACAACTTATGATATAATGAGTTGTATGCAAAGTACACACAATTCATAGAACATTGGTAGCAAAGAAGTGTCTAATATTTTTATTTTCATTTATATGGCTTTTTTTTTTATAACATTACATCATTCCCTAATATTTGCAGTTTCCAACTATACTCTGTATTTTAAACTATGAAACAGAGCAGGAAAGTTCAAAGAGTCGTTAGCTCTGCAGTAAAACCTTAAACGAAACAAGAAACCGTGAGAGACAGGTAGAGATAAGTGCTTCAGAAAAAATTACTGTAGCCGACCTAGCTTGGTTGGAGAGCTCAGGGAAGCTATTTTGCATAGAAAACACCTGACGTTTCTTAACTCTTCCTGTGTTGGAAACAATATGAGACTCATATCTGTGCTCCTAATGTTTTATTTCTTAGCTGTACTACACATACAATTCATTAACTCATAAGTTTATTTTCACTTCAGATTCCCTTTAAGCATTCCCTTTAAGCAGAAGATGTCGGTGCTCTACAAATACTAAATAATCTCACTAATATTATAAATGCGAAAGTTTGGATGTTTGTTACTCGATCACGCAAAAACGGCTGAACGGATTTGAATGAAATTTGGCACACACATAGTACATTACCTGGAATAAAGTATAGGATACTTTTTATTCCCATAACCGAAAAGTGGGCGGAGACAAATACAAATTTCACTGGGAAATGTAAACTGCAGCCATTCTTATACTATAAATGGCAGGGTTGTCAAACTTTGCACAGTTGGTCACTGGGTGATTGGGATTAATATTCAGGAAAGTGGGTGGAGCCTAAAAAAAGCCAATCAAAATTCACCTATTTTCAAGGGAAATATGCAATTGCTGGCATTCTTGCACTGTTAATGGCACAGGCCTTAAACCTGGTACAGTTGGTCATTGGGTGACTGGGGTGCAAATTCAGAAAAGGGGGTGGAGCCACAAACAGCCAATCAGATTTGTTTAATTTCAATGCAAATGATTGATACCAAAGACTGCAAAGCTCACAAACTAGGTCATTGAGCAATGGTATGTTAGGGTTAGAAAAAGTGGGTGGAGCCAACACCAGCCAGATACATACCCAGGCAAGGACAGGTCATCTGCTAGTAATAATATATATCTCAAAGTCCCGGGAGATTTCTTGCCCCTTTTCTCTTCCAGCCCTATAGGGGACCCCCAAAAATGTGTTGGTCTAACCCCCTTCCTTGTGTGACCTTCTGCATTAGCGTGGAAGGCGGCGGATAAAGTTTGAGGGTAAAATAACCACACTGGGTTCTTTTTTCATTTAACCTTTTAAAGATCAGATCTGCTTTAAATGGAAAGGAGAAGAAAAAAAACTATCAAACAGCGAATAAAAGCTTTTTAGCTCACTAAAGTTGCTCACGTAATTATTTACGTACAAGAAAGTAAAAATCAATGCCTAATTTTCCAGAAAAACATAATATCGCTATCAATTTGTTCTCTTCACTCCAGTCAATAAAGCATCCTTACTTGTAACGGATTTTACTGTCCGCTCGCTGGTTTAATGTGCTCACTTTAACTATTTCAAGTGAGAGGGATATGGAGGCTGGCATAGTTAATAAATTATAAACAATGCACATTGCCTGGCTGTCCTGTTGATCCTCGGCCTCTAATACGTTTAGCCATAGCCCCTGAACAAGCATGCAGATCAGGTGCTCTGACTGAAGTGTGACTGGTTTAGTTGCATGCTTGTTTCAGAAGTGTGATTCAGATAGTACTGCAGCCAAAGAGAACAGCAGGACTGCCAGGCAACTGGTATTGTTTAAAGTGTAACTGTCAGGCATAAAATAAAAAATCCATTCTTTATTTTTATCTGGTAGACAAGTAATAAGGATGCTAACTAGGCAATCCAAAAGTTAAAATCACTATTACTTTTCTTGTTGATAAATGACCATTCCCCAGTTTACCTGACTCTTATTTGGTACACACAAAATTTGGTACGCAAAAAGGAAGTTGCAGGGTATGCTGGGTTGTCTTTTTTTGCTTCTCTACTTCCCCTCAGACTTACAGTAACTAATGCAGCCTGATTGGCTGAAGCCTCTTTCCCTCCTGTTTTCCCCTCCCACACCTCTGTTCTAGGGATGCTCAAATCCAAATCCGGGTGAAACCCGGATAGTTGCTATCCGGATTTTTCCCAGTAAACCTATGGTTGTCAAGCTTACCTATCTGACGTCTTCTTTGTCTGTCCCTGGCGTCTTCCAGGATGCGTTCCACACGACGGTCACGTGACTACAAACACTTCCTCCTTCCGGGTTGAAGGAGGAAGTGTTTGTAGTCACGTGATGCACATGGACCGCATCGTGGGAGGCGCCAAGGGACGGACGAAGAAGACTTCAGACAGGTAAGCTTGACCTTCCCGCCCACCCCGCATAGGTTTACTGGGAAAAATCCGGATAGCAACTATCCGGGTTTCACCTGGATTTGGAATTGAGCATCTCTACTCTGTTCCTCTCTGATTGGACAATATTTCTCATGCTCAGACAATGCACTTTCTATAGTGGAGGGCGGACAATGCTTACACAATCAGGCAGAGGAGAGTAAGGGAGGAAATGACATCAGGATTGGCTTCAAAATAGCCACAGTTAAAACGAGAAATGCTAAGAAGGATTTTCTCTTTTTTTACTATAGAAATATCACTAAAATCAAAACATGACAGTACAATACATATGTTATGTAAGTGGAGCAGGTATTTATCTACTTATATATGTGTTTTTTTCTGAGATAGTGTGGCTGACAGCTCCTCTTTAAAAGGAAATAAATATAGCAGCCTCCATATCACTTTAAAGCTTCATACACACACTTGAATAAAGTCGGCTGATGCGGCCGATGACGATAATCAGGTGTGTGTACAGATGCCCCCGACCAATGACCCCCAACCCACACCAGGTTCAGGATCCGATCCCCGACACACCACATTCATCAAAGGTGTATACACTCTTTTAGTTCAGGTTCCCTTAATCTACACCTATCAGAACCAGAGCTTTTTGCTTTTGCTTTTAGTTGTCTGACAAATTTATGATATTGAGCGGCACACACACATAAAATGTATGTTACCGTATGTACATTAATCGATCATTAGCATGGCCGGATTTCCGGCAAGGCCACATAGGCCATGGCCTAGGTCACCAGGAAAGCAGGGGGCGGGCTGTGGGCAGCAGGGTGGTAATAGCAGTTAGCCTGTTGAACATTCATCCTGCTACACAGAGTTTGCACATAGCGGTAGGTGACTACTAGTGATGTCACAAACTGTTCGGCGAACTCTTCACAGGAGACAGGCCATGGGGAATGACCTTGGGGTCATTTCCGCATTCATCATATTACGCATTACTGCGCAGACGCTTTCCCGATGGCCACACGTCCTTGATTGTGCGCCTGCAGCTGGGAGCGCCCTGCGCATGCACACAACGTCACGCAGAGCACTCCCGGCTGCAGGTGTGCGACCAAAGACGTGCGAGGGAAAGCATCTGCGCAGTAATGCGTCGTATGATGAATGACCCCGAGGTCATTCCCCATGGCCTGTTTCCTGCGAACAGTTCGGGAATCGGACCATCTCTGGTGACTACTAACAACCTGATTTGGGAGGAAGGGGCAGTGAACAGACACTTACAGTGATCTCTGAGCTGCCTGTCACTCACCAAATATGCTGCCGGCCAAGAAGCTTACAATCTAATCCCTGCCATCATGTCACTAACTGTCCACAGAGGAGCTTATAACGTTATCCTTGCCATCATGTCACTAACTGTCCTCAGATGAGTCTACAATCTAATCTCTGCCGTGTTGGGGGCGGGGGAAGGGGGGAGATAGGCTGCTGCTGCCGGTCGAGGGCAGCTGGTGATGGGCCTTGGGTGGCAAAAATGTACAAATCTGGCCCTGATCATAAGGGCGACACACTGCTCAAACAACTGTCCTATGGAGAGGAGAGGAGGGACACACATGGCAAACAAGCAAGCAGGGTGCAAAGAGACAATGTGCTGGTTCAGAGAGCCGCCTCGGCAGATTGCTAAATTACGCTGCAATTCCAGCAATTGCTAAATACCTGAATTTTTAACTCTTTCATGCAGAAAAATAAAAAAGCAATACACCCTAGTAAATAGCATGCTTAGCACTGTTCATAAACATGTGTTCTAATCTATACAGATTAGTCATAGTAGTATTCGTTCTCAAAACAAACATTATTTGTTTGATAAAAAAGTTTGTAAGACTTAAGGAGGAACCCCACTGAAAATAACGTAATGAACAGAAGTGCTTCATTCTTACAATAATTATGTATAAATGATTTAGTCAGTGTTTGCCCATTGTAAAATCTTTCCTCTCCCTGATTTACATCCTGACATTTATCACATGGTGACATTTTTACTGCTGGCAGGTGATGTCAGTGGAAGGAGATGCTGCTTGCTTTTTGTTGGAAACAGCTGTTATTTCCCACAATGCAACAAGGCTCCCACAGTGTGATGTCAGCACCATGGTCCTGACATCACACTGTGGGAGGAGTTTCAACACAATATTAGCCATATAGAGCCTCCTGATGATCCGTTTGAGAAAAGTTAAAAGTTTTCTTGCGGAAAAGGGGGTATCCGCTACCGATTGGGAGGAAGTTAAATCCTTGGTTACGGTTTCTCTTTAAAACTGGGAACACACGATGCAACTTCCGGTTCAACCGACAACAATTATTTCCGATCTGTCCAGTCTGTTTCTGATTGACAAAGGGATCAATTTTGCAATGTTATCATAGGAAACTCAATCCCTTTATTGATCAGAAGCAGTTAGGACACAATCAAACTTCCACTCAGATTACCTGTCGATTGAATGGGAAATTGCATCATGTGTTCCCAGCATAATAGGTTTACTTTCAGTGTGTCCTGAGAGTTGTGTCAGTGTGAGCTCAGAACCCGCAGTGATCTCAGACAGCAGGAGATAAGGATGATTTAAGCCAGAGAAGGTCTCTGTGTGCAGAGTGAAAACCGAGAGAAAGCTGCACATACAGGAAGAGGAAATGACTGAACAGCATATGACATCACTATACAGGATAGCTGCTTCCAGGACTAGCCTCTATGGCCAGTAAAACAATTGTGCTTCTCACGTGGATGACATTACTTTAGGTCAAAGATCGGTAGGAGGATAACGATATAATCGATAAGCAGTCAGGAGAAACGTTTTTAATTGTAGGCTATGCTAGACTGTGGTTCAGCTTTAAAGTGAACCTAAACCAAGTAAAAATATTTAAAATAAACACATAATGTACATGTAAATGAATATTACATACTTACCTCACAGTCAGTTCCTCTCAGAAGCTCATTTTCTTCTTAAAACAATTCCTTCCAGTTCTGACAATATTTTGTCAGAACTGAAATATATCAGTTGCTGTCAGTTATATATCAGCAACTGTCAGTTATAACTGAAAGGACAACTGATGAGCAAGGTAGTGTCCATGTTTCCCTATTGCTCAAGTGGGCGATATTACAGTTTAACCGTGAGCTGAGCAGAAAGATGTTATGGGGTAATGGCCATTTTCAAAATGGAGGACGGAGAATTTCATTGATCACAGTGGGAAAACAGGACGCAGGAGAAAGAGATTGAGGAGTAGACTACACAGGAGGTAAGTATGATGTGTGTATGGTTATTTTGACTTTTAATTCTCAGTTCTCAGGTTTTCTTTAAGGAGAAACTGCAGTGACAGGAACAGGAAGGAGCACCAGCTTCTGTATTCCCTTTCATAAATCCTGGATGACTGGCTGTCATGCTTATATTTTGGCTTCTGAGGCACACAGCTGAATCCATCCTGCAGAGTCGGAGTTGAGTGAGAAGAAACGACCTCCATATTCGTTCTCTGACTCTCTGTGACTCAGAAGGTGTTACTGGAAGAGAGACACACGATGACACAGAGGCACGTTCTGATTTATTTCAAAATGTAACCATAAGTGGCTGATCCAAATTTATCTTGTTTTGTCACTCTGGTTTTCTTTAAATCCCTATTTCCAGGAAAATGTTTAGACTTTGGTTCCTTTCCTAACCTAAAGATGTCCCCACTCCCAAACCCAGACACATACACACCGGTGGCCCTGAAGGTCTGAGTCCTTGCCACGTTCCCAGCTAGGGAGAAGCGAGAATGTTTTCACAAAAAGCAAAATCCTCCCAGAGTGTGCGCGGTGTGGGGAGGGGCCTGCAGGTTGTGTATGCGCGGGGTGGGGAGGGGCCTGCAGGCTGTGTATGCGCAGGGAGGGGAGGAACTCGCAGGCTGTGTATGCGCAGGGTGGGGAGGGGCCTGCAGGCTGTGTGTGCGCGGGGAGGGGAGGAACTCGCAGGCTGTGTATGCGTGGGGTGAGGAGGGGCCTGCAGGCTGTGTATGCGTGGGAAGGGGAGGAACTTGCAGGCTGTGTATGCGCGGGGTGGGGAGGGGCCTGCAGGCTGTGTGTGCGTGGGAAGGGTAGGAACTTGCAGGCTGTGTATGCGTGGGGTGGGGCCTGCAGGCTGTGTATGCATGGGGTGGGGAGGGGCCTGCAGGCTGTGTATGCGTGGGGTGGGGAGGGGCCTGCAGGCTGTGTATGCGAGGGTTAATACACCTAGGCCGCCAACTCCCTTCCGATGTGCTCCATGCCGCTTCCATCCTCCACCACCAGGTGAAAGTGTCACAAGATGGAACGGGACGTGGAGGTATAAACCACTCAAACAGCTACTAATATCCTAGCAATGTATAGCGTCATTCCATAGGAAAGTGGAATTTCTTATTAAAAAGGAACTATAGTGAGAATAACGCAATGAATACAATTGCTTATGTTTTACAATATTACTGAATAAATAATTTAGTCAGTGTTTGCCCCATTGTAATAGCTTTCCTCTCCCCGATTTACATTCTGAAATTTATCACAGGTAGTGATAGTCCTGTCAGGTGCATCTCTACGGAATGTTTGTTTACTGTGTGTTCTGAAGCCAGTAGAAAAAATACCTGGTCTCCCAGAATGCCCTGGTAGGAGAATTCTGCATAGCTAAACAGCCTAGGCAGTGACATCACTAGGAGGGCGGGGCTATATGCCAATATACAGCAATATATTAGCCATAGGATGCGGAAGCAAGGATAACTGCCGTAAAAGTGGGTATCCCTGGTAACATACTGCATTCTGCTATATGTCAATACAGGGCCTCTTTAAGGTAGAATTCCCTGAAGACAGCAGTTGAAGTGAGACTGACGTGAAGAAAAACTTATGAGATAATGCATTGTATGTGTAGTACAGATAATGAATAGAACATTAGTAGCAAAGAGAAGAGTCTCATATTTTTATTTTCAGTTATACAGCTTTTTTTTCTATAACATTGCATCATTCTCTAATATTTGCACTTTACACATTACACTCAGCATTTTAAATGATGAAACAGAGCAGAGCTAGTGAACCTTTGAACTTCTTGGCAGTAAAACTTTAAACAAAACAAGAAACAGTGAGAGACAGGTTGAGATAAGTCAGAAAACAGCACTGTGTAGCTGACCCAGGTTGGGTCGGAGAGCTCAGTGAAGCTCTTTTGCATAGATAACAACTGGAGTTTCTTAACTCTTCCTGTACTGGAAACAATATTAGACTCCTATCTCTGCTCCTAATGTTTTATTTCTTAGCTGTACTACACACACAAATCATTATATCATAGGTCTATTTTCACTTCAGATTCCCTTTAAAGCGGAACTCAGAACTTCCTCTCTATTCTAAGCGATAAGCAACAGCATAATAACCTTAAAGTGAGACGAAGCACCCTCATGTATTTTACCATATATATCAGTGGGAACATTAGAGAAAACACCTACCCTGCTCTCTGTTTCATCCTTCACTGTTCAGCCTGCTTCTAATCAGCCCTGATAAAATCCCCGACTGAGCATTCAGTCTGGCTTTGCTATAATGACTCAGCTATAATGATTCCTGAGCAGGGCCAGCAGGGGGCAGGCTTGGACTTGAAAAGACATGAGAGAACACAGACTGAGCTATAAATATTCCTGAGCAAAGCCAGACTGAATGCTCAGTCTGGGATTTTATATGGGCTGATTAGAAGCAAGCTGTGCAGTGCAGAATGAAACAGAGAGCAGAGTAGGTGTTTACTGTCATGTTTCTACTGATATATATGGTAAAATACACGAGGGTGCTTCGTCTCTGGTTCCTCGCACGTTAGAAAATGTTTTAACGTGGACTAACACACAGCAGTATTAAGTCTGTGCGACATTCACAGTGCACACGTTGCGTTGTGTGTAACGTGTAGCAATATTTAGAAAGTGCTGCATGCTGTGCATTTAGCAATAAATCTGCTGCGTTGTGTGTGTTGCACATGCTCAGTAATGTTTCTTTTTAAATGTGAGCATGCAACGTTTTCGTTCCATCAGTATGCGACGAAAACGGCGCCCCAAAAGGGCTAAAGAATGTACTATAACGTCCAAGTTATAGTCTTTCAAAGCGTTGCATTAGGGGCACGTTATGTGACCTTAACGTCGCATCAAACACACCGTCCCCCTGTGAAAGAGGCCTTAAAGAAAAAGCATTTCTTTGTTACAGCTTTATACAAATGCTGCTGTAAATCTGCAGTGTGTCTACTTCCTGCTTTCATGGAAGCAGACATATTGTTAACATCCTGTGTTTACAAATGAGATGCTCTGCCAAGGCAGCCAGCTGACACAGCTGAGAGCTCAAATTGCAACTTGTGATCAGTTACAGATGAGGGGGAATTAGACAGGCTAAACTCTCTAAACATATACAGGGTGGATTTATCTATGTTTTCCTTCTGCCCTGTGCAAGAGTTCAGGTCCACAGGTCCGTCTTTGTTAGATTTCCGGAAACATTGTCCTCTCCCTGAATTCTGTGATACTTCAATGCCTGCAGCAGCCATTTCCAGTTGCATTGATAGGGAGATATGAGGAGTTTTTAGGGGGGAAGTGAGTCCACAGGAAGAGAAGAAGAGGAGGAAAGAGGAAGAACGTTATTGGTTGCTCCGCCATGATATATAGGTCACCAAGCGCCTGGCGTGGAGCTGCTACGCTATGTATGCTAATGTTACTTTGTATTGCCACTCCGCCACATCTGAGTCACAGATTAGAAGTTTATGCAGATTAGAGTTATCTCTCTGATACAATGCAGAACAGCGATGTCGTCTCCAAGCAGAATGCATTTATGTCATCGTTTCTTTCATCACGAAGGCTTAAAACAAGGCGGGGAACTTTATCAGGCAGGTTTGTAGCTGTACCAAGTAGTTCTTTAGTGAGAATTAAGCAATTTCTCCTTATATCACTGTATTGCATAATGTGTCTTCTGTCTTGTTTGTTGCTTTTATTATTTCTTTTGCAAGTGCTATAGCCTAAATTCTGGGTAATTGACTGATACAGATTTGCACACTCCATAGCTCCCAAGTCTCCTTCTGTTGGAGAAACAATCCATAGCTCCTCAATCTTCCTCATCTGGAGGAATAATCCATAGCTCCCCAATCTCCTTCTGATGGAGGAACAACCCATAGCCCCCCAGTCTCCCTCTTCTGGAGGAACAATCCATAGCTCCCCAGTCTCCCTCTTCTGGAGGAACAATCCATAGCTCCCCAGTCTCCCTCTTCTGGAGGACCGATCCATAGCTCCCTAGTCTCCCTCTTCTGGAGAAACGATCCATAGCTCCCAAGTCTCCTTCTGATGGAGGAACAACCCATGGCTCCCAAGTCTCCCTCTTCTGAAACAGCAATCCATAGCTCCCCAGTCTCCCTCTTCTGGAGGAACAATCCATAGCTTCCCAGTCTCCCTCTCCTGGAGGAACAATCCATAGCTCCCCAGTCTCCCTCTCCTGGAGGAACAATCCATAGCTCCCCAGTCTCCCTCTCCTGGAGGAACAATCCATAGCTCCCCAGTCTCCCTCTTCTGAAGGAACAATCCATAGCTCCCCAGTCTCCCTCTTCTAGAGGAACAATCCATAGCTCCCCAGTCTCCTTCTTCTGGAGGAACAATCCATAGTTCCCAACTCTCCCTCTTCTGGAGGAATAATCCTTAGCACTCAAGTCTCCTTCTGCCAGAGGAACAACCCATAGATCTCAAATCCCCCCCCCCCCCCCCAATCCATAGCTCCCAAGTCTCCCTATTCTAGAGAAAAGATCCAAAGCTCCCCAGTCTCCCTCTTCTGGAGGAATAATCCATTGCTCCCAAGTTTTCTTCTTTTGGAGGAACAAACTATAGCTCCCCGACCCTAACACCCATCTTTTTAGAGGAATAATAACATCCCCTGGTTTGTAAGCCCTATCTCCCCATCTCTCCTCCTTCTTTAGTTGCTCTTTTTTAAGCTACAGTATGTACACACCTTAGACTTACCTCAGTTGGAATAATTATTCCTGTGCAAATCTTAAGTGTGTACAGATGCCCACCAACATCAGTGGCCTCCTTGATCTGTCCCATGGCACCATTAATATTACCGGTACTAAGGCTAGCAAAGGAACGCAAAAAGTGTAATGCCTGTTACCGTAGCCACACTCCTCCCACTACCCATGTACTGTGGGTCACGCTAATTGTGCAACACAGTGTTATTAACCATGCTATGAGAATCAACCTCATGGTGAGTTAAGACAGAAAAGGACAGGTAATTCATACGATAAAACAACTGATTGGAATTGCCTGTTAGGTAGGCTGACCATGTGTCCTCTTTTGCCCGGACAGGTCCACTTTTTCAGACCTGTCCGGGCTGTCCTCCCGGATATTTGATCTGTCCGGAGAGCCGAACACACTTGCAGAGATCCATTGAGGCTGAGATGAGCCAAACACTGCGAGTCAGTGGCAGAAGAACAGCTTGCAGAGATCCATTGAGGCTGAGATGAGCCAAACACTGCGAGTCAGTGGCAGAAGAACAGCTTGCAGAGATCCACTGAGGCTGAGATGAGCCGAATACAGCGAGCCCAAAGCAGAAGAACCATTTGCAGAGATTCTCTGCAAACGGTTCTTCTGCTGCTTGGGCTCGCAGTGTTCGGCTCATCTCAGCCTCAGTGGATCTCTGCAAGTGGTTCTTCTGTCGCTGGCTCACAGTGTTTGGCTCATCTCAGCCTCAGTGGATCTTCTCTCTCTGCAAGCTGTTCTTCTGCAGCTTGGGCTCCCAGTGTTCGGCTCATCTCATTCAGCTCCTGACTCAAACGGCTCTTCCTCGGGCTAGGCAGTGAGACAATCCCTTCCTGCTGCTCTGCTCCACCTCCAGCCGCCCCCATCCACTGAGACAGAGCAAATTGCAGAGCAGAGGGGTGGAGACAGCCAGAGTTCAGTGGGACTCACGCTGGGCTGATCACTAGGGCTGTATGTGTGTGACATGTAGGAGCAGCTCAGCAGCACAGCCTGAGCCCTGAGTTCAGTCTGTCAGTGTCAGTGAATTGATTCAAGTCACGCTGGTGCTGTGTGGCCAGCCTGTGGGAGCATAAGGGCCTGAGTTAGCAGTGAAGTCACTCTGCTGTGTGGCCAGCCTGTGGGAGCATAAAGGCCTGAGATTCTAAGCTATACTGGGGCCATATTCCTATCTAACCTAGACTGGGGCCATATTCCTATCTAACCTTTACTGCGGACATATACCTTGTCCGCACATTTGTGGGGAAATCTGCTGCCAATCTCATTGCATTTTGTGGGAAATTCTTCTGCGAATCTGATTGCATTTTGTGGTTGGCCGGCCCTCCACCATGTGGTCTGGAAAAAAAACCGTCCCTCCATGCCCACGAAGTTGAACAGCACACTGCTAAGGTCTTGTATATTTGGCCCCACCCATGACCACGCCCACATGCTGTTGTGATCGTCCTCTTTTTTGGAAATCAAAATATGGTCACCCTACTGTTAGGGGGAAGTATAGTGGGGACATTGTGGGCCCTGTGCCACTACAGTAGCAATGAAGTCCTGACAGGAACCCTGAACACGATGGCTAAAGCGTAGTGAAGATTGTGTAGAGTTGCTGGTCTCCCATCATAAGCCTTCTTGGGTGGCGGATCAAGGATCACCGACTAGACATAACAAGTACTGGGGTAACCCAGGGTTGACCAAAAACTGGCACCACTGCCTTGCAGTGGAAGCTTAATTCCAAAGGCTAAGGGACCCAAACAGAAAATCAGTGTGCCAGGAAGCTTTAGATGGCAACCCCACCACTAGGATGCGGTATTACTGGGAGGGAGGAGACCGCCCAAGATGTGATGTGTGGAAGGGATAATATTAGCTGGATAAAACATACATAAATAGGCTTACAAATAAACTAATAACATTTTTAATAGAAACCAGACACTTGATGATAATATTATGAATGATAATGCGTTTTGCGCATCGCAGTTCCTCTTTCTCAGATCAAATAACAAAAGTGTCTCAATACTAGCGTTTTGCAAGCTGGGAGCCCCTCTAGAGATAGATAGAGAGAGAGAGAGAGAGAGAGAGAGAGAGAGAGAGAGAGAGAGAGACACACAGAGAGAGAGAGAGAGAGAGAGAGAGAGAGAGAGAGAGATAGATGTGCTCCCTGCTTGCAAAACGCTAGTATTGAGACACGTTTGTTAATTGATCTGAGGAAGCGGACTGTGATCCGCAAAACGTGTTATCATTCAAGTGTCTGGTTTGAAGTTTCTATTAAAAATGTTACTACTTTATTTGGGCTATCCCCTTCTTTTAGAAGTCAGCCTATTTATTTATGTTTTATCCAGCTGACATTATCCCTTCCACACATCACATCTTGGTGCCTCCTCCTTCCCAGTAATATCCCACACCAGCCCCCTCAGCTCGGGGTGTTGGCCGTGTTTGTTTGTTCTTTGGAACCCTTACACCCCTTTTTCGTTTCCTGGAGAGCGACCTGCATTGACGAAGACTAAAGAACCAGAGTGAGGACGGGCTTTCCTCGCCAGCCGTTACACTGTGGTTGCCGGTGAGGACGGGCTTTCCTCGCCAGCCGTTACACTGTGGTTGCCGGAGAGGACGGGCTTTCCTCGCCAGCCGTTACACTGTGGTTGAGTGTCCCATACCCTCGACGTGCTACACTATCAGGGGCTCCTGGTGTTCCTGTCTCGTTTTTTGTCTCCTTTGGAAGGTCCTCGGACTCCATTGGTACCACACCCTCTACTAGGATGGGGTGCTGAAGGCCAATAACCTACACACCTTAAATCCAATTATTACTGAAACTAAGATAGATAATGAGAAGGAATTTAAACGCTTTGTGACGTAACCCCTATGAGATGACATCACAGCATACCTACGATAAGCAACCCAACATAATAAAACTTTACACTCTTGCTTCATAGATCATTGACCGCAACGCTTACACAGATCATTTGCCTTAGCGCTTTTATTTTTGTCTGTTCCTGAGAACGCTCTTCGGCCGTCTATCTCAAAGTCTGTTATCTTTCTGGTTATATTTCACAATTTAGGACCGCAAGTTAAAGGACTATTGATCCCTCATGTTATATTGCCGTTGAAGGATTCATGTTGTGAGACATTACGAGTCACCTTGCTCCGAGCTGTTCCCAAGCCCACATCATCTCCATCTATCATCGGATCACTAGTGCAGCACCAACAGTACCTGCAATCCAATAACCGGCCACCGGTGCATCGGGGAGCAGAGCCTACGGAGGTCCACCGTGTATGTAATGACGAAGATTATTCCGAATGATAGACTGCTTATCGTGACAAACTGGAGACCCCCCCTTCATATTTTCCTGCATATATTATCTAATCACCTCATCAACACACAATCATCCTCTGAACTCAAAGCTCTCACCCAAGGTCAACAGCCGAGATGTCTATCATCGGAAATGCTGTTCAGGGACAATTCTGCAATGCTTAGCATGCATTGATCAGTCACAGCATTAAAATCACCGATAAACCAAGTGAAGAACATTAATTATCTTGTTACAATGGCCCCTGTCAAAGGGTGAGCTATGTTAGGTAGCAAATGAACAGTTAGTCCTTCAAGGGTGATGTGTTGGAAGCAGAGAAAGTGGGCAGGTGTAAGGATCTGGTTGTGGCTTCAACAAACACCAGATTGTGAGAGCCAGATGTCCGAGTCAAAGCATCTCCTACTCTGTGCAGCGCTATGGAAGATATTGGCGCTATATAACAATCAAACAATCAGATCAAACAATCCGAAACAGTCTGTATGCATGTTGGATTATTATGGCTCTGTACAAATTAACAAGCTGACACATCATTGCATTCCAGCGGTTCTGGAGGTGTGTTTAGCTTCTAAGAGTACAATGGTTAATTTGCATATATTCAGCAGTGTTGCTCTGGGAGACATCTCAAGCTCACTCCAACCTGAATTATCGCAAATTCTTTCTGTTTTAAGAAAGCAAACTTTTGTTTTTCTTAGCATCTTAGTAAGGGGGCTTTTAGGACCATTGTAGTCCCTTACACACTCCAATGAGTTCTGGTTCACCATGAGCTTGCTGGTTAGTCTGTACCTCTCGGTGTTACAAGCCCTACTCCATAGAGCCAAATTAATCCATGCCATGCACTGATGAGGATTAAACAATCCGAAACAGTCTGTATGCATGTTGGATTATTATGGCTCTGTACAAATTAACAAGCTGACACATCATTGCATTCCAGCAGTTCTGGAGGTGTGTTTAGCTTCGAAGGCATACATGTCAAACTCCGGCCCGCGGGCCAAATTTGGCCCTCAGAGCCATTAAATTTGGCCCTCAAGTGGTTTTCCCACTTTGCATTATGTATAGCCCACTTTAGACCACCAAGGAATCTATATTGGAGGTGAAGCCCTAGAACACCAGGGAAGCCATATGGGTAGGTAGGGGGAAAGCACTAAACACTATGGAACTGTATAGGGGAGGGTGGGGGTCTCTAGACACCAGGGAACTGTGTAGGAGAGGGAGGACCGCTAGACACCAGAGAACTTTATAAGGGAGGAAGGTGGCCAGTAGACATTAAGGTTGGCCCACGACTAAGTCCCAGTGTACAACTTTGGCCCACTTTGCATTTGAGTTTGACACCTCTGTTCTAAGGGCAACAATGGTTAATTTGCACATATTCAGCAGTGATGCACTGGGAGACATCTCAAGCTCACTCCAACCTGAATTATCGCAAATAGTTTCTGTTTTAAGAAAGCAAACTTTTGTTATCCTTTGGCGCTATATGAATAATAATAGTCTCCACAGCACTAGATCATACATTCAAATGAGATTCATCAATTAATTTAGATAAGCGCAAGAAAAGACAACGCATAAGATTCTCTAGGTCAATAGTGAGTGCCTCTCCATGGAGATGCGGAGGTAGGAGCACCGCGCACCCCTTGTCTCAGGGGCGTAACAATAAACCCTGCAAGGGATGCAGCCGCAGGAGGGCCCAGAAGCCACAGGGGACCCTGTCCTGAGAGACTGACAACTAAGGGCAAGGAGAGAAAACAATTTCTTCTCTCTGCACAGTTGTTGTAATGACTGCATCTGCTCAGCCACTGATAACGAATCATACAAAGTTTTGTAGATAAAGATTTGTAGACTGTCCCTTTTCAGTGTGCAGGGGAAGTGGGGGCCGCATACAAAGTTTTGCAGTGGGGGGGGGGGGGGGGGGGGGGGCATTGATTTCTAGTTATGCCCCTGCATTGTCTTATATCCAAATCGTGGTATATCCAAAGAAAGGCTGATTATCTTCAAATGGACACCTTGGGCTTGATTCACAAAGCGGTGCAAAGTGTTTGCACGCTGGTGAAAAGGCCCTTATCACCCCTAAACTCACTTTAGGCATGATAAGAAGAAACTCGCGCGAAGTTACCGCGCGTACGCGCGTAAGTGCGCGCGCAGCACCCGACGCTTCGCGCGAAGCTCCCATTAAGTCCTATGGGACTTTGCGCGCGCTCTCACGCGCGAACGCGCGTACGCGTGGTAACTTCGCGCGAAGAGCAGGAAAAAGCGGTGATAACTCAGTGGTGAAAAGGTTATCACGCCTAAAGTCTTTTAGGCGTGATAACTGAGTTATCACCGCTTTGTGAATCGAGCCCCTTATCTGTTCCAAAAGACCTTTCATCACTCCTGCAAACTGAGGCCCGGTGCACAAACGCTGGAGGTTTTTGAAGCGATTTTCAGAGCGATTCTAGGCATCTTTAGAGCGATTTTCTAAACATGCCTGGCGTTTCTGGCAGCATTTTTGTGTAGCAGATGTCATATATTGTTACAGTAAAGCTGTTACTGAACAGCTACTGTAACAAAAACGCTTGGAAAACCGCTCTGATCTGGCGTTTTTCAGAGCAGTTTTCCGCTTTCCTATACTTTACATTGAGGCAGAAACGCCTGAGACATCCACAAAAATGCTGCAGGACCTGAGTTTGCGTTTCAGGAAAAAACCAACCACTCTGGAGCGCACCATCCCATTGCAATACATTAGCCAAGCGGTTTTCAACCCACAAGCATTTTTAAAAAACGCTCAGAACCGCTCTTGGTGTGCACCAACCCCAACAGAGTAAATGAACAGAAGAAGCCACCCTGAGGCTCCTTGCCCACTGGCATTGTGAACTTGCATTACCTTGTCTTACCACAAGGTGCCGCCACTGCAGTGTAAGCTAATGGAGCCTTGCAGAGTTAATGCGGTGCGATGTGCCGGGAAACATGTGATCTGCAGCTAGTTACCGCATGAACCGCACTTACCACACGTATCATCATGCAGTAATGCAAGTCAATGGGCGATGCAGGCAGTGTGCTCAACAAGAGCTTGCATGCACGGACTGACGGGAAGCAGGAAATGCATCACTAGCCGGGGGACGGGCAAATGCATATTACTCAAGCCTGGATTTTCATCATGGGAGGCTTGGGAGCCTAAAAGTACTGATGTCCGGGAATCATTGATTTTGCCCTCCACAAACCTACAAACCACCACCAAAGCGCTCCGCAAGTGTGCTGGCTGTCCCAGCTGTCACTCCTCCCTTACTTCCCTTGCCTGTCATAGGTAGCTACAGGTATCCCATAGCATTAGGTAGCCAGAGGTACCCTCAGTATAAGGTAGCTAGAGGTGCCCCCCAGTGAAGGTAAATCTGGTCACTGGAATGCCGAGAGCTGGTTGAGTAACCTCTCATTTATGCTGTCATCAGGCTTCTGCATGGGGAGAAGGGAGGGAGGCACTAGAGGAGGGGAGTGAGCCGCCCTTCCATCATCAGGCGCCTGTAGGCATGTGCCTACACTGCCTTATGGTAAATCTGGCCCTGATATTACCCTGTGGCTGCCCCGTGGTGCTCGCATCCACGGCCGGCCTTTGACCTGTGCGACCGGAGCGGTCGCTCAGGGCGCCGGCCTTCAAGGGGCGCATGTGCAGGGGTTTCTATTCCCCTCACTTGCGGCTCCCTCCGATCTCCGGCACTCACTGTCAGCCCTGTTCAGCTGTGGGTGAATCAGCAGCTGTGATGACAGAGGGAGCCCAGTGGTGGCGCTGTGTATCTCAAATACAGGAAGTGCTTTCCTGAATGAGCACTTCCTGTATTTGAAGTATACAGCGGCTTCCCTCACTCTGCCATCAATGATGCTGGGCCACCCACCGCTGAACTACATGGCTTGCAGTCTGAGTGCCGGGGATGGAGGGAGCCACCACAGAGGGGAACTTGTTGCAGCCCACAGGTCTGTGTGACAGGAGCACATCGCCCAGCTCCCACAGAGTGCCAGCAAACTGCAAGCAAGGGGGACAGCAGAGAGGCAGGTCAGTCACTCAGGGGGCTTTACATCAGATCAAAATGCAGCCTTAATGGACCGGACTTTGTGCAGCACTCACTCACTCTCTCTCTCCTCTCTCTCTCCTCTCTCTCTCTCCTCTCTCTGTCTCTCTCTCCTCTCTCTGTCTCTCTCCTGTCTCTGTCTCTCTCTCGTCTCTCTCTCCTCTCTCTGTCTCTCTCCTCTCTCTGTCTCTCTCCTCTCTCTGTCTCTCTCTCTCTCTCTCTCTCTCTCCTCTCTCTGTCTCTCTCTCTGTCTCTCTCTGTCTCTCTCTCTCTCTCCTCTCTGTCTCTCTCTCTCTGTCTCTCCCTCCTCTCTCTGTCTCTCCCTCCTCTCTCTGTCTCTCCCTCCTCTCTCTGTCTCTCCCTCCTCTCTCTGTCTCTCTCTCCTCTCTCTGTCTCTCTCTCTATGGCTCTCCCTCTTCTCTCTCTCTATGGCTCTCCCTCTTCTCTCTCTCTCTATGGCTCTCTCTCTCTCTATGGCTCTCTCTCTCTCTCTCCCTCTTCTCTCTCTCTCTCTCTATGTCTCTCCCTCTTCTTTCTCTCTCTCTATGTCTCTCCCTCTTCTCTCTCTCTCTCTATGTCTCTCCCTCTTCTCTCTCTCTCTATGTCTCTCCCTCTCTCTCTCTGTCTCTCTCTCTCTCTCTCTCTCTCTATGTCTCTCTCCCCTTCCCTCCCTCCATCCCTATATCTGTGTCTCTCTCTCTCAATGTATATATATTTGTCTGTCTGTCCATCCCAATATTACCTATTCCTCGTGTGTGTGTGTGTGTGTGTGTGTGTGTGTTTGTGTGTAGGATGAAGGGGGGGGGTGGGGCACCATAATCAGGTTCGCTCAGGGCGCTGTAAAACCTAAGGCCGGCCCTGCTCGCATCGCACATATCGAGTGTAAAACCGGCCTGAATTGTCCTCTACAACAGAACACAGGAGTCCGGCCAAAGTAACCTCCTTTTCCTCTGGACAGGAACCGGAATGCTAAAATCCCAGCGTTCTACAAAGCTAACCTGAAGCCTGAATGTTTTCTTTAACTCGACAAAATTAGAAATGTTCACTTTAAAATACAGGGACGATAAAATATGTGTTGTGTTATGCACTGTATAAATTCCACAACAGCTTGTCATTTACATCTCGTCCATTCACAGTATTCCAAGAATCTGGTCTACGGGCTCCAAGGCAGGAGAGGTTCCAGCAGCAAAACAAAACATCATTCAGTGCGGAAATCTGTTTCGAGGGTAGAAGGAAAGGATTGATGTCGTCGCTTGATGTCCGCCTTCTCCATCTGTAACAGAATTACGGCTTTTGGGGGCTGAACGAGTGCTTAGCATACAGGGGAGAAATGGCAGCGTGCCCCTAAGACCAGGCTGCATTTGAGAGGCGTGCAGAGCCCCCCCATGGCCAGCTGTTCCCTGGATCACACTATAATTGTTAGTTGAAGGTTAGGGTCCCTTCTGAAAGGATGGCCTCATCGCGGTGGAAGGGTCCAGTACAAAATGCTTTGCATGCAAACTGTTTTGGAAGCTAACGTCCTCCATTAATGTTAAATTGGTGCATCTGTTATGAATACAAGATGTGTATCCTGCCTATAATTAGGCTCTGCACAGATATGCTGGAAGTCATTCAGATGCAGCCTGTCTTGGGAAGCGCTGCTGTCTAAAAAAATGTAAGGTTACCTTATGGCTAGCTGCTCCCATTTGATATTTCAGGTTTGCATTCCATTTTCAGATGTTAAGGCTCTAGTGCATAGTTTAGCCTCTAGGGGACTCTGTATGCCTCTTTTGGTAGTCATTTCAGATGCGGCCTGGTTTTAGGATGCTCTGCCATCTCTTCCTTGTTGTCTTAAAGAAATGTGTAAATCATTTTATGGCCAGCTACTCCCAGGTTCACACTATACTTGTTTAGTAAATAGTTAGAGGTTAGGGTCCCTTCCAGAAGAATGGCCTCATGGCGGTGGAAGGGTGCAGTGCGGAAAACTGTTTGGGAAGCTAATATCCTCCATTACTGTTAATTGGTGCATCTGTTTTAAAAGCAAGATGTGTACTCTGCCTAGAATTAGGCTCTGCACACTATGTTGTTGGTCATTCAGATGCAGCCTGTCTTGGGAAGCGCCACCGCCTCTCCGTGAGATGCCAGCCAGGTGCCCCACCAGGGAGGTGACAAGTGGGGGTGATGGGGTAACTTCTGAAGAAGGCACTCACCAATGTGTGACCTCTGCGTCCACAGGTACATCATTATACTGAGGCTTTTATAGGAGATCTTACACGTAACTCTCATCCTTTCACTACATCTAGATATCTATTTCTCACCTTCTCAGTGTTTGCTGGTATCATACGAGAACCATTCTTCACACCTCTTAATAAACCATCATCAAGTGAAACAACCAGATCACCTCGCCCTAGTCCACAAACATCCAGACTGTCACTGAAAAAACGGTAAAATCTTTAAAGGTCAGACTGATTGTGACGCGTCTTAACGCCTCTCGAAACAGCAAATGTCTTTCAACTCTTAAAACCCAGGTTCCCCCACTCGGATATTTCATTGTTAATAGAGGTGAATAGTAAACTTTACCATTACTATCACGATCAGATTTTCATATTTGATGCAGCTGTTCCATGAAAACTCCCTGTGGAAACTTCAGTCACATAACCAGGAGGACCCTCTAGATAACTTCTCAGCAAAGTGGGTGTAGCCCAAGTAGCGGCCTGCTCCCTTGCTGCTGAGAAATGAACTCTGAGGCTGGTTTCACACTACAAACTGGCGTTAGCATTGCACGCCACATCGCACTGCCAAAAAACAGGCCTTCAGGGAACAAACAGGAAGTGACGCGCGGAGGAAGGGCCCACAGGGTGCACGGGGGCATGGGCCATGATAGAGCGGGAAAACTTATCTATATCAACACCTCTCACTGCTGCCCGCTGCTCTTCATCCTTCCGACACTTCCACCTTCACAACCCGAAGTTCCGCTGTGAGGGCGGAAGTGTCAAATAGATGGAGAGCAACTTGCAGCGCAGCAAAGAGAGGTGGTAATATAGAGCCCTGATGCAGTCACATCACATATTGTTTTGCCACTGCTAAGAAATCTTTTGAAGCATTTCAAAGTAGTTGGATCTGTGCACGGTAGCAAATAAAGCTTTACTAAACAAAAATCAAAACAAACTTTAAAATGCTTGTCCCAGTCAAAACGTCCTACCATATTATTATTATTATTAATATTATTATTATGTATTTGTATAGCACTGACATCTTCTGCAGATTACATAGTCATGTCACTGACTGTCCTCAGAGGAGCTCACAATCTAATCCTACCATAGTCATAGTCTAATGTCCTACCATATTATTATTATGTATTTATATAGCACTGACATCTTCTGCAGCACATTACAGAGTACATAGTCATGTCACTGACTGTCCTCAGAGGAGCTCACACTCTAATACTACCATAGTCATAGTCTAATGTCCTACCATATTATTATTATGTATTTATATAGCACGGACACCTTCTGCAGCACATTACAGAGTACATAGTCATGTCACTGACTGTCCTCAGAGGAGCTCACAGTCTAATCCTACCATAGTCATAGTCTAATGTCCTACCATATTATTATTATGTATTTATATAGCACTGACATCTTCTGCAGCACATTACAGAGTACATAGTCATGTCACTGACTGTCCTCAGAGGAGCTCACACTCTAATACTACCATAGTCATAGTCTAATGTCCTACCATATTATTATTATGTATTTATATAGCACGGACACCTTCTGCAGCACATTACAGAGTACATAGTCATGTCACTGACTGTCCTCAGAGGAGCTCACACTCTAATCCCACCATAGTCATAATATAATGTCCTACCATATTATTATTATGTATTTATATAGCACTGACATCTCCTGCAGCACATTACAGAGTACATAGTCATGTCACTGACTGTCCCCCGAGGAGCTTACACTCTAATACTACCATAGTCATAGTCTAATGTCCTACCATATTATTGTTATGTATGTATATAGCACTGACATCTTCTGCAGCACATTACAGAGTACATAGTCATGTCACTGACTGTCCTCAGAGGAGCTCACACTCTAATCCCACCATAGTCATATTCTAATGTCCTACCATATTATTATTACGTATTTATATAGCACTGACATCTTCTGCAGCACTGTACAGAGTACATAGTCATGTCACTGACTGTCCTCAGAGGAGCTCACACTCTAATCCTACCATAGTCATAGTCTAATGTCCTACCATATTATTTTTATTATGTATTTATATAGCACTGACATCTTCTGCAGCACTGTACAGAGTACATAGTCATGTCACTGACTATCCTCAGAGGAGCTCACACTCTAATCCTACCACAGTCATAGCCTAATGTCCTACCATATTCTTATTATGTATTTATATAGCACTGACATCTTCTGCAGCACATTACAGAGTACATAGTCATGTCACTGACTGTCCTCAGAGGAGCTCACAGTCTAATCCTACCATAGTCATAGTCTAATGTCCTACCATATTATTATTATGTATTTATATAGCACTGACATCTTCTGCAGCACATTACAGAGTACATAGTCATGTCACTGACTGTCCTCAGAGGAGCTCACACTCTAATCCTACCATAGTCATAGTCTAATGTCCTACCATATTATTATTATGTATTTATATAGCACTGGCATCTTCTGCAGCACATTACAGAGTACATAGTCATGTCACTGACTGTCCTCAGAGGAGCTCACACTCTAATCCTACCATAGTCATAGTCTATTTATAGTAACAAAGCATTTTATTGATTCTTAGCAGATGTCTGCTGCAATCTAACTGATTGACTGGCCAATGGTGATGAGAAGTGACACCATACACTAGCCGGTCGGTTTCCAGTGGGGGGGGGAGGGACTGATTGCTCTCCATCCTGGGCGGCCATGTATCTGTGTACGGCAGGCTACGCTCGGCAGATCGCTGTGTTGCAGGACAGTCAGTTTCACAGTTTTTTGTGTGATATTTGCTGTGATGAAATCCCGGTACTAATTGCCCAAATACAGATCCTCTGCAGATGGACCACGTTTTAATGAGACAAATGGCACTATGGCGCCCGCCTGTCACATGGCACGCGGATGGCGCTGTTTTCTCTAGCAGCGCTGCTACCACTGAGTCACAGCTATGTGGGCATTAAACTGGCAAGCGCCGGCACATGCTGAGCAGTCTGGGGGCACCCTCTCCATATGTCCCAGATTACACTGCTGCTCAAAGGAACGCTCGCCCCGCTCTGGAGTCTGGCCTCTAAACGCACCAGAGCAGCTCTTCTCTCCGGTCGCTAAAATTAGACTTTATTTGACAAAATACATTACTAGTAAGAAGCGAGACAGAAGAATCTGCTGCATGTTTCACGAAATGTCAAATTGTAATTTTGCATTTAAAACAAACCAGAAGCGGAAAAAAAAAACACATGGTATAATGAACTGTATGTGTAGTGCAGATGATGGCCTCGATTCATCAAACAGTTTGCGGTAACAATTTGCCGCATGCAAAATTTACAGAATGCTTAGGGCCATTTTCCACTAGAGCGATTGCGATTGCTGAATCGCAAAATCGCTAGTGTTTGTGATTTGTGATTGCGATTGTTTGTGGAAAAGGGCCCTTAGTAGTATTCAGCTATTTTTTTTAGTTGTCGGCAGTTGTTCGTTAAACAATCACTAGTGTTCAGTAATGATGCGGCAAGCATGCGGTAAATAATCGACACTAGCGATCTTTTATGGAATAAAAGCCGTTTTCAAAGTGCATTGTGGGTAAGGAAGGTGCATTGTGGGCTAGGACTAAAAAGCTTTTGGCGCTACTAGGGGTGTGTTCATATGTGCTCCATAACAAGTAATAGTTACAATTTAAAGAGAACCTGAACTGAAAATGAAAAGTCAAAATAAACATACACAGGTCATACTTGCCTCCTGTGTAGTCTACTCCTCAATCTCTTTCTCCTCTCCTGCGTCCTTTTTGCCCACTGTGATCAATGGAATTTTTTGTCTACCATTTTGGGGAAAAAAATGGCCATTACCCCATAACAGCTTCCTGGTCAGCAATTACACTATCATATTGCCCACTGGAGCCATAGGGAAACATGGTCATTACCTTGCACATTCAATTATAATAACTGACAGCTGCTGATATACAACTGACAGCAACTGGTATATTTCAGTTTTGACAACATTTTGTCAGAACTGGATGGGATCGCTCTAAGAGGAAAACGGTGAGCGTCTGAGAGGAACTGACGGCGAGGTAAGTATGCAATATTCATTTGCAGCTACGTCATGCGTTTATTTTAAATAATTTTACACAGTTCAGGTTCTCTTTAAACATACCGACACCAGAAACATAAATAATGACAGGGCAGAGCAGTAGATATTGCGCTCGGAAATTACCGCCCTGACACGCCCCCTTTCTGCTTCTTGAATACTAGAGTTCTTGAATACTAGTTTTGGAAAAATTACCGCACAATTACCGCCAGAATACGGCACACACGATATTGGCATCCGAGGTAATTCATGAATACTAACCTCAGCTGAATGCTAGCGCTAAATTACCGAACTCTCGATGCCGTAACACTTCATGAATTAAGGCCATGGAATAGAACATTAGCAGCAAAGAAAAGAGTCTCCTATTTGTATTTTCAGTTTTATAGCTTTTTTTTATAACATTGCATCATTCTGTCACAGTTACAGTTTAGAAACCACACTCAGTCTTTTAAGCTATAAAACAAAGCAGAGCTAATGACCTTTTGAAGTTTCCTGCAGTAAAACCTTATCTCATGCTGTCTCTCACTGTTTCACTGTTTTTTAAGTGCTTCAGAGAAGAGGACTGTATCCAACCCATGTGGGTCAGAAGAGCTTTGCATAGATAACTGAAGTTCTTAACTCTCCCTGCTCTGGAAACAATAGGAGACTTTTCTTTTGCTATGAATGCTTTATTTCTTAGCTGTGCTACACATACAATTCATTAACTCCTAAGTTTAATTTCGCTTCAGGTTTTCTTTAAAAATGTATTTGCCTAGTTTATGTTTTGCTACACGAGTTACTTCTTCTAATCATTTTTGTTCTTAAAGTGCGATGAAACTCCATATGAAAAAGCTAAACAGAAAAATCATCTAATAAGAAATGACTTACTGTATTTAGCTTCCCCTATCCTGATGATTTTAGACTTCACTGATTTAGGAGTAATGTGAAAAGATTAAAATAATATTTCTGCTGGTTTCCATCTTTACTGTTTCTTTGTAATGCCAAAAGTTACATCACTTCTGCCTTTTTCTGCTCTTTTTTTCCAACCCAGCTCAGTGTTCATTTCCCCTCCCTACTGATACACTTATAGATTTGCAGCAAATTTGACCATCAGACAGATTTGTGTCAGATGCCTGTCAAGTTGAATCTGACAGGAATCTATCTGATGTGTGCAACGCACTAGGAACAGATTTCCAACAGATCTCAGGATAAAATCTATTCGAAATCGGTCTAAATGCATTACTGGACCATTAGATTAAATGTAACTATATGAGCCATCAATCTGCTACCAACAGCAGATCGACCTAGGTTTTCCATCCTGTCAGATAGATCAAATCGATTGAAATCGGCGCAAAATCGATCGATTGCCTGATTTGATAGAATCGATTTGCGATCGATTCCATAGAATCGATCGATCGATGGCTGCAATCGACCAGTGTATGGGCCCCTTTACTGTCCCTCCCACAGCAAGCATCACCTAAACAACAGGCTTACATCACTGTGTAAACTCTTCAAGGCGTGTGTAGGGGTGGGGAATTAAATTACCTTCTGGTCAAAGTGTCCTTATCTTATCTGAAATAGGAAGTGTTTTGTTATTTGCATGCTGGGATACTGTAGCTATACGTATAGACATATAGGGACCTATTTTAGAAAAATAGAGGGTTTACTTACATCTCTGAGGCGAAAAAAATTCTTTGGCAATTTTTTTCTTTTGAATGTCACAGCCCCCTCCATGTACTCACTCACACTCTACTCTGGCTGCACCAGTTTTAAATAAAATAAGACCCTCGGCTAACAACGAGTTGAGATCTTCAAATGAACATCGTTAAGCAGGCATGTTCCCCAAATAAGAGAATTAGGCAGCGCGTCACTCAAATAACAGAATTAGACATGTCCCCCAAATAACATAACTGAGGAAAAAAGTCCCCCAAGAAAGTAGCAGCAGAGGAAGATTGAGAAGAAAGATGAATGAGACAAGCAGCAGAGTTCAGTACAGATTGGAGCGGTGCTAGTCGGTTAGTTGGTAGTCCACAAAGTATTATGTTACAATAGTCCAGACAAGGGGCTCGATTCACAAAGCGGTGATAACCCAGTTAAAGACTTTAGGCGTGATAACCATTTTTATCATGCCTAAACTCAGTTTAGGCATGATAAGTTTAGGCATGATAAGTTTAGGCATGATAAGTTTAGATAAGTTTAGATCGCACGCAAAGTCCCGCACGCAAAGCAGCGCCATAAAACTCTATGCAAAGTGCACCAGACTTTGCTAGCGCAAAACTTTTGATCAGCTGTGCACTGCGGTGCTAGCCCAGTTGGTACTTAAACTTATCACACCTAAAAACTTATCACACCTAAACTTATCACACCTAAACTTATCATGCCTAAACAGAGTTTAGGCGTGATAAATGGCTTTTCACCACGGTGCTAACTGTTAGCACCGCTTTGTGAATCAGGCCCATGATGTTATAAGAGCATGTACTAACATTTTAGTCATGTCCTGAGACCATATACATCAGGAAGAGACCTCTACATAGTGTGCCCTGACCCCAGGGTCGTAACAATAGACCCTGCAAGGGATGTAGCCGCAGCAGGGCCCAGAAGACACAGGGGGGCCAGTCCTTAGGGACAGACAACTAAGGGCATAGAGAAATAAAACTTTCTGCTCTCTTCACAATTGTTCTAATGACTGCATCTGCTCAGCCACTGATAAGAAAATCATACAAAGTTTTGCAGATGAAGATTTGTAGACCGTCCCTATTCAGTGTGCAGCCGGCTCTTCTGTACAGCGCCCTGCCCCCAGGTTGGCAGGAAGGGGCCCCATTCAAAGTATTGCAGGGGGGCCCAGTGATTTCTAGTTACGCCCCTGCCTGTCCCCAGATTTTCCTGTATGGTGACATCGCCATCCCTGTGATTAAAGGAAGCTGCAGCTAACGACTAGCTACTGGTCACAGGAAGTCCGTTAAAGCGGACCTGAACTCAGAACTTCATGTCTGCTCTAAAAGATAAGCAGCAGCTTAATAACCTTTGAAGAAAAACATGTCTTTGTTACAGCTAATACAAATCCTGCAATAAATCTGCAGTGTGTCTACTTCCTGCTTTCATGAAAGCAGAGATAGGGTTAACATCCTGTGTTTACAAACTAGCTGATCTGCTGTGGCAGAGAAGATTCCTGAGCTGACACAGCTGAGAGATCGAATTACAGTGGTGATTAGTCACAAATGAGGGGGGATTAGACAGGCTAAACTCTCTAAACACATACAGGGTGCATTTTCTTTCTGTTTTCCTTCTGTCCTGGGCAAGAGTTCAGGTCCTCTTTAAGCCAGATCGTGGCCTCGATGAACCGCAGGGGGGAGGAGTGATCTGCCACAAAGAGTGTCTGCGCTGCATGTCATTTCCATGGAAACGCATGCAAGCAAATCGTCAGCTGTGGATTAGAGAGGTAATTGAAACTAAAGACAGCAGGGACTTATAGGAAGCCGTTCATATGGGTAATATGTAATGCTACAGGCAGAAATTGATCGCCATTCTATTCTGTAGGAAGTTGAAAAGCCGTAAGATTTGTTGCAGGAAGACAAGCCTGTGCGTTGTGAGATTCGCCAGGGTGTCCCCGGGAGATCTGATCTGACCCGCACAGTACCTCAACATGTAACTATTGAGAAACAGCTGAGACATCTCTACTCACTCACTCTCGCCTTGCAGCGCTGGGTACCTGGTTCTAATCCCAGCCAGGGAACTATCTGCACCGAATTTGTATGTTCTCCCCATGTCTGCGTGGGGTTTCCTCCGGGCACACCGTTTCCTCCAACATCCACAAAACATAAGTTAATTGGCTTCCCCCTAAACTGGCCCTAGACTATGATACATACACTACACTGTACATACATAGACATGTGACTATGGTGGGGATTAGATTGTGAGCTCCACCCCTCTGAGGGACAGTTAGTGACCAGGGCCGGTTTAAGCAACAATGGGGCCCCAGGGGAAAATAAACCTGGGGGGGCCCCCAACAGATACCCCGGAACAAAAATCTGCATTAAGGGACCTTTTTTGCAGCTGGTATAGTCAGGGTGTGAAGTCCCAATCGGTCGGAGCTCCACATTCTGGCTACTCCAGCCTGCATGGGGGACAAGGGGTTAACAAGTTTCAGGAGGGGGGACCCCACATAATTAAAAAAAAATAAATTCCCACACTCTAAACATAAAAAAAAAATTTGGAAAATAAGAAAAAATGCCAGGGATCTTCATACAGCCATATTGCGGCTGTATAGCGATCCCTGGCCAAAGCGCTGCGGCTGCGTATGGACCCCCTGGAAACCCTGTCAGGAAATGTATTGCTCTTTCTTTTGATGCATGTAAAATTACACTACCGTTAGGTTTGCTACTAAAAGTGACATTTACCGCATTTAAAAGTATACTTTTTTCCTTCAACACTTTGAAATCGATTTTCTCAAAAACTATAAGGTCTTTTTGAAAAATGTTTTTTCCTCTTATTCCCAATGAACTCCTTAATATATCCTGCAAATTTAGGGTTTCTAGAATTTAAGGTGGATTTGCTATTAACCGTTAAAGATGGCGGGTTTTTAAATGTGTAATTTTTTCCTTTGAAACTTTAAAATCGATTTTCTCAAAAACTATAAGGTCTTTTTGAAAAATGTTTTTCCTCTTGTAGCCACTGGGGGCCCCTACAGGCTCTGGGGCCCTGGGGCAATTGCCTCCTTTTCCTCTATGGTAGCGCCGGCCCCGTTAGTGACAAGTCAATATACTCTGTACAGCGCTGCGGAAGATGTCGGCGCTATATAAATACTAAATGCAGCACTGACAAATTACGCAACAGAAAGTGAAGAGGACCTGTCTAATCAAGCTCATCAACTAAAAGAGATGAGTATATTACATACAGGCTGTGGAGGTAGAGTTACAGCAGAAACACAAAAAGGTGATACATGACGGTGATTTTTAAGAGGATATTTGAAGGGCCTGCACTAAAATGTGTAAAAGGCAGCAAAAAATGGCATGAGGGAAAGAGTTCCAGAAAATGGGATCGGCTTTAGAAAAGTCTTGGGGCTGTGCATGGAATGAGAGGAAGACAACATTAGTTCACTGCTGGAGCCAAGAAGCTGGTTTGGGGTAAGTCAGACGTCCGATTTTAAAAGGTTACACCATCTCCCCTCAAACCCCTTAATAATTGTGCTTTGGATGTGATAAAATGTTAAAACCTACATTGGCATTGCTGAAGGATGGGGACTGGGGAGGTCTGGATGGCCATGCGGTGTTTTGGGGAATGACAGAATAACTCCCAACTTTTTGAGATAAGAAAAAGAGACATTTAAGCCACGCCCCTGCCACACCCCTAGTCCCGTATACCATAAAGATTTCATAAGAAAAATATGTAGTTTTATAATGCAAACCACACTGGTCCTTTCTATCCTGGTTCTTTTTCCTTAATATTAACATTTTAAAATTAGTAATATATCCATTTAAAGGATGGGAATAAAGTTTAGAATCAAACACATTTTTTAGTAGAGAAATATATGTATTTACACAGAAAGAGGGACTAATAAGGAGGAAAGAGGGACAGTTGGGAGCTATGTGACAGGGTTAGGTAGATAATGGTAACCCATCGCTATGTTGCTACTTATTTCATGTTCAGGTGAAGTCTTCCGTGTGTTGTTGAGCCGCTGAGAAGACCTTCTTTGGTGTGTTGGGTAAAGAGATCAGTGGATTTGGAGTAGAGCTCTGGGCTTGGAGTGGATTTATGGGTTTAACGCAGATCTGTGGACTTGAAACAGATCTGTGAACTTGGAGAGGATCAGTGGTCTTAGATTGAATCTGTGGATTTAAAGCAGATACGTTGGCTTGGGAAAGATGGGCGGCTTTGAAGCAGATCAGTGGATTTGCAGTGCATCTGTAAACTTGAGGATGATCAGTGGGACTTGGAGCAGATTATGGACTTGGAGTGGATCAAAGGCTTTAGAACAGGTCGGTGGGCTTAGGGCAGATCGGTGGACTTAGGGCAGATCGGTGGACTTAGGGCAGATCGGTGGACTTAGGGCAGATCGGTGAGCTTAGGGCACATCGGTGGACTTAGGGCACATCGGTGGACTTAGGGAACATCGGTGGACTTAGGGAACATCGGTGGACTTAGGGCACATCGGTGGACTTAGGGCACATCGGTGGACTTAGGGCACATCGGTGGACTTAGGGCACATCGGTGGACTTAGGGCACATCGGTGGACTTAGGGCAGATCGGTGGACTTAGGGCAGATCGGTGGACTTAGGGCACATCGGTGGACTTAGGGCACATCGGTGGACTTAGGGCACATCGGTGGACTTAGGGCACATCGGTGGACTTAGGGCAGATCGGTGGACTTAGGGCAGATCGGTGGACTTAGGGCAGATCGGTGGACTTAGAGCAGGGCAGTGGGCTAGGGGGCAGATCGGTAGACTTAGGGCTCTTTCACACTGGAGCCCTTTTGCTGCGTTTTATCGTTAACCAAGGTAAAATGAAAGTCCATAGACTTTCATTTTTCCTTTCAAACCCAACGCTGCGTTTCATTGCGGTACGACGCACCCGGGAACTTGTAATCGTCAGGAGCCGCGTTTTCCCATCGGGTTAATGAATTACTACCACCGCTGATTGCGTCGCACCGCTACATCCCGACGACACGCCGCAGAACTCCTGCACGCATTCTAGATATGATATACTGGTCGATTTCAGCCATCGATCGATTCAGAAATAGATTCTAGCAAATTCCCCATTCGATCGATTTGTGGCCGATTTCGATTAATTTGATCAGGATGGCAGGATGGAAAATCTAGGTCGATCTGCTGCCGGCAGCAGATCGATGGCCTATAGAGTTGCATTGGATCTAATGGTCCAATAAAGCATTTAGATCGATTCCCAATAGATTTAATTCTGAAATCTATTGGACATCTGTTCCTAGTGTGCGGCACACATCAGATACATTCCTGTCAGATTCGACTTGACAGGCATCTGCCAGAAATCTTTCTGATGGTCGAATCTGCTTCAAATCTATAAGTGTATGGCCACCTTTAGAGCAGATTGGTGGACTGGTCACTGTTAGCTCAGTGCTCTCAGGACCTCTGCAGGATCAGCATCTTTCCTGTCCTCCTCATTCCCTTCTCCTTGACCTTCTCCCTTTGTTTGGTTGTTGTCAGTGACCTTGGCCATTTGGGAAGTAATGTCACCCAACTTCGGGGTTTTCAGTGTTCTGTGGTTTCCCAAGAGTTACAGATTACCCAGCAAGTGAACTAGAACTCCCAGAAGTGTGTAAGGAGCTACAATGGACCAAAAAGACCTCTTACTAAAAAGATATGGAAAATAGAAATGTGCCTTCTTAAAACAGAAGGTATTTGTGATCATTCAGGTTGGAGTGAGTCTATGAGGTCTCCTACAAGGCACCACTGCTGAATATGCAAATCATCTCTTTGTTGTCCTTGATAGCTGGTCTCTTTCAGCCCCTTACACACTCCTGGGAGTTCTGGTTCACCATGAGCTTGCTGGTTAGTCTGTACCTCTCGGTGTTTCAAGTCCTACTCCAGAGAGCCACATTAATCCATGCCATGCACTGATGAGGATCAAACAATCTGAAACAGTCTCTATGGATGTTGGATTATTGTGGCTCTGTACAAATGAACAAGCTGACACATCATTGCATTCCAGCGTTTCTGGAGGTGTGTTTGGCTTTCAGGGACACCAAAGCGATGGTTTGCATACTCAGCAGTGATGCATTATGGGATACATCATATGCTCTCCCCAACCTGAACGATCGCAAATACTGTCTGTTTTAAAAAGACAGACTTCTGTGATTTCACAAGTCATGAAGACTGAGCGGTTTGGTTGTCATTGCTGGTTTGGTTGTTGGTCTAGTTAGTTTTCTGTCATCTATGTTAGTTTTTGTTTCTTAACATCCATAATTGCTTATTTAAACCCCGATTACACTCCTCCAATTGTTTGCATTTATTATTATTATACTGATTATTGGTGCTATAATGTGGTTTGGCTGTGATAATGTTATTGTAGTCAGAATGAACAATGATCCCATGCGGTTTCATGATCCTCCCACTTCCTAACACTGGAAACTGGCACCGCATCCCTGGAAATGCCGCTAGTCCCGGCTCCAGACGCCAGGCTGGAGAACCTCACATCTTGTCTGTTGGTGGAAGCGCAGGCTGGATCTGAGCTTGACCAGGGGTGCTGCTAATGTTTTTGTGGCTTCAAGCAGCACATCAATTGTACCTCCCCCAGCAGCCACCAGTATAGGTAGTTGAGGTGTTCCCCCAGTATAGGTAGCCAAGGTGCCCCCCAGCATAGATGGTCGCCCCCAGTATAGGTTGTGTCCCGACCCCCCCCCCCCCTGCTGTGTATGAGGCCTCAAGCAGCCGCTTCATTTGCCTGGGCCTAGCAGCACCCCTGAGCTTGATACAAATGCTACGTCCCTGTTTTCATCTCAGACACTAGAGGTCGTTGTAGAGGAGTCTGAGGCTGGAGTCAACAGTCAAACGAGGGATCCGCACACAGTCTTCAAGGAACAAGGTGCTTTTGTTGTTCTAATGCCCACATATAATGCACACCAAATCGTCTCAGCCGACGATCGTTTCGTGGCCAATCAGGTCCCCTTTATCAAGGCATAAGCAGACAACATATACAGGCTGGGGTCACACTCACAGTACAGCCTAAATTGGTCTGTGTCACACAACAGACCAGGGATGAGCAGAAACTATGCCGGTGCGAATTTGCGTATCGTAGTTCGTAGGTGAAGTTTCAAAACTACGCTTACGAATTTACGTGTAGTGAAGTGCCGCTACGCGTAACGTACGCCCACTATGCGTAGTTAACAAGTGTATTGCGTAGGGAACTACGAATGCGTTACTCGCGTCTAATTTTACGCGTGCGATTGTATGCTTACACATTTACACATTGGCAAGGGGAATGTATGCATAGAAGAGTTCCTGCTATCAGCATTTAAAGAGGAATTAATGCGTATAATTTTCTACATACGGGCATTAGCATCCGCATACACTCCGCTTCACACTACGCGTAATTGCGTATTTTAACGCGTAGTCTACAAAATGCATACAAAACGAATATTTGATTTCGAAGCCATAGTTTGGCGAGGCGTAATTGCGTAAAACTACGCGTAGTTCCAGGGTACCCAAGTTGGCTGACTACGACCATCCCTGCAACAGACCACAACAGAGGAATGGCGGTAGTGGTGAGGTGTGTGTGTGTCACTGTGTCTGTGCATTTGTTATGTGTGTGTTTGTGTTACTACCACTACTGTGTGTGTCTTGTTGTGTAAGTGTGTTACTGGTGAGTATGTGTGTTACTGGAGGGTGTGTGTGTGTGTGTGTGTGTGATTGTTACTGGTGAGTATGTGTGTTACTGGAGGGTGTGTGTGTGTGTGTGTGTGTGTGTGTGTTACTGGTGAGTATGTGTGTTACTGGAGGGTGTGTGTGTGTGTGTGTGTGTGTGTGTGTGTGTGTGTGTGTGTGTGTGTGTGTGTGTGTGTGTGTGTTACTGGTGAGTATGTGTGTTACTGGAGGGTGTGTGTGTGTGTGTGTGTGTGTGTGTGTGTGCGTGCGTGCGTGCGTGCGTGCGTGCGTGCGTGCGTGCGTGCGTGCGTGCGTGTGTGTGTGTGTGTGTGTAGGTTCTGGTAGTCTCGCAGCCCCCCTGCACACGTGGGCGGAGCTGCAAACAGCAAAACAGATTTCACCCATTCAAGTCAATGGAAAAAATGGAAAGAGCTGCCATTCTCACAGTAATTAAGCCAGAGTCCCCACACTTGGCACAGTTGGTCACTTGGTGACCGAGGTTACAAATCCAGGAAAAGTGGGCGGAGAATAAAACAGCCAATCAAATTTCAGCCATTCATTGTTAATGGGAAAATGTAAACTGCAGCCATTCTTACACTGTTAATCGCAGGGTTCTCAAACTTGGCACAGTTGGTCACTGGGTGAATGCGATTAAGATTCAAGAAAATGGGTGGAGCCGACAACAGCCAATCAAAATTCATTGATTTTCAAGGGGAATATTTAAACTGCTGCTATTCTTACACTTTTAATGGCAGAGGCATCAAACTTGCTACAGTCAGTCATTGGGTGACTGGGGTCCAAATTCACTAAAGGGGTGGAGCCACAAACAGCCAATCAGATTTGTTAGATTGATTTCAGCCACTCTGTTATTGGCAGGGTTCTCAAACGTGACACAGTTGGCCACTGGGTGACTGGGACTAATATTCAAGAAAGTGAGTGGAGCCTACAGCAGCCAATCAAAATTCACCTTTTGATTTTCAAGGGGAATATTTACATTGCTGCCATTCATATACTCTTAATGGCAGAAGACTTAAATCTGGTACAGTCAGTCACTGGGAGACTGGAGTTTAAATTCTGAAGGCAGCGGGCCAAAAACAGCCATTCAGATTTGTTTAATTTCTATGGTAAAATGCAACTTATTGATGCCAAAGACCCCAAAGCTCAAAAACTTGGTCATTAAGTGACTGTATGTCAAGGTTAGAAATAGTGGGCGGAGCCAAAAACAACTAACTTTTTACATGGGAAAATGTAAACTGCAGCTTTTCTTACACTGTTAATGGCAGGGTTCTCAAACTTCACACAGTTGGTCACTGGGTGACTAGGAGTAATATTCAGAAAAGTAGGTGGAGCCTGCAAGAGCCAATCAAAATTCACCTATTGATTTTCAAGGGGAATATTGAAACTGCAGCTATTCTCACACTGTTCATAGCAGAGGCCTCAAACCTGCTGCAGTCGGTCGTTAAGTGTCTGGGGTTCCAACTCAGTAGAGGGGTGGAGCCACAAACAGCCAGATTTCTTTGCTGGATAAACTGCTTCCATTAGCACAATTTTGATGCCGGGAACCCAAAAGCTCACAAACTTGGTCTTAGAGTAGTGACTGTGTGTCAAGGTTACAAAAAGTGGGTGGAGTCAAAAACAGATTTTTCTTGGAAATTGTAAACTGCAGCCCTTCTTCACTTTTAATGGCAGGGTTCTCAAACTTTGCACAGCTGGTTACTGGGTGACTGGGATTAATATTCAATAAAGTGGGTGGAGCCTAAAAATGCCAATCAAAAATCACATGTTGCTTTTCAAGGAGAATATTAAAATTGCTGCCATTCTTGCACTGTTAATGGCACAAGCCTCAAACCTGGTACAGTTGGTCATTGGGGTTCAAATTCAAAAAAGGGGACAGAGCCACAAACAGTGAATCAGATTTATTTCATTTCATGGGAAAATACAAATTATTGATGCCAAGGACCCCAAACCTCACAAACTTGGGCATTGAGTAGTGACTTTGTGTCCAGGTTACAAAAAGTGGGCAGAGCCAACAACAAATTTCACTGGGAAAGTGTAAACTGCAGGCCTTCTTACACTGTTTATGGCAGGGTTCTCAAACTTTGCCCAGATGGTCACTGAGTAACTGAGATATTCAGGGAAGTGGGTGGAGCGTATAATAGCCAATCAAAATTCACCTGTTGATTTTCAAGGGGAATATTTAAATTGCTGCCATTTTTACACTGTTAATAGCAGATGCCTCAAACCTGCTACAGTTGGTGATTGGGTGACTGGGGTTTAAATGCTGGAGAGGGGTGGGGCCACAAACAGCCAATCTGATTTGTTTAATTTCTATGGAAATATACAAATTATTGATGCCAAGGACCCCAAAGCTCACAAGCTTGGTCATTGAGTAATTGTGTTTTAGGGTTAGAAAGTGGGCGGAGCCAACACCAGTCAAATACATACCCGGGCAATGGCGGGTCATCAGTGGGTGGAGACAAATACAAATTTTACTGGGAAAATGTAAACAGCAGCCATTCTTACACTGTTAATGGCAGGGTTCTCAAACTTTTCACAGTTGACTGGGATTAATATTTAGAAAAGTGGGTGGAGCCTACAAAAGTGAATCAAACTTCACCTATTGCTTTTCAATGGGAATATTTAATTGCTACCATTCTTGTACTGTTAATGGCACAGGCCTCAAACCTGGTACAGTTGGTCATTGGGTGACTGGGGTTAAAATTCAGAAAAGGAGGTGGAGCCACAAACAGCCAATCAGATATTTTCATTGCATTGCAAATTATTGATACCAAAGACCGCAAAGCTCACAAACTTGGTCATTGAGTGTTTGTGTGTTAGGGTTAGAAAAAGTGGGTGGAGCCGACATCAGCCAAATACATACCCGGGCAACACTGGGCAATCAGCTAGTACCTTATACTAAGCTGAGACACTGAAGCAAAAAAAAAAATTATAATATAATGATTTGATTTGTAGTACAGCTAAGAAAATAAAACATTAGGAGCAGAGACATAAGTCTAATATGGTTTCCAGTACAGGAAGAGTTAAGACACTCCAGTTGTTATCTATTCAAAAGAGCCATTGAGCTCCACGACTTTCAAAGTCAAAGAGAGCTCTGTTTTTTGAAGTTTATTATCTCAAGTGTCTGGCACTGTATTGTTTTTTTTTCCTGCAGAGGAGAGATCAAAAGTTCACCAGCCTGCTCTGTAAAATCATTTAGAATGCTGAGTAGTGTGCAAAGTGCAAATATTAGAGAGTGATGCAATGTTATAAAAAAAAAGCTATATAACTGAAAATAAAAATATGAGAATATTTTCTTTGCTACTAATGTTCTAGTAATTATCCGTACTACACATCCAATTCATTATATCATAATTTTTTTTCCGCCTCAGTGTCTCTTTCAGGATATGCTCAGATATGTTCAGCTGTGTCCATACACTTGTGTCCAACCCATTGCAGTTATGGAGCGCAAAGTTCAGACCTGTACGATTTTTACGGATGATGGACAGAAGTGGGACGTGTCATAATAGCAATGCTATTACGACATGTCCAGTGCAAGGGACATATGTTTACACGGGTTTGTGCCAAAGGCGGTGATAGCGTATGCGTGTTTTCTGCAATTTTACATTGGCAATGTGATTTTTTTGTGATTACCAATGATGTTCATTTGCATAAAAAAAAACCTCTAATTAACTTCCGAATTGCATGCGATTTTTGTGCAGAATTTTCTTTGCAATTTTTCGGGATTCCCATTGACTTGCACTCAAACACGAATCGCATCTCATGTATACTGTAATAACACACAGACTTGCTGCCTGAAATTTAAATACAAAAAAATCATGGACATAATTTCACATAAGTACGTGTGAACCCTGCCTCAAGCCTGGTACACACGTTCAATTATGATTGGCCAATCACTGACCAATTTCACCACCTCCATGTAGTATGGGGGTTAACAGCTATTGAATACTATGAGCAGATTGTGTGGGTAAACTCCCATACTACATGGAGGAGGTAAAATTGGTCATGATTGGCCAATCAATATTGGTAGTGTGTACTGGGCTTAAGACTTTAGTCTACTATATCATCATCTACACAGAGATGCACACCATTCATTCCCTCCCTGAAATCTTCATTTTAAGAAAAAAAAAGATAATCTCCTCAATTCACTAAGCTTATCTCCTTGTCTTTAATAACGTTTCTAGAGTGGTCACCATGGTGATGAGGCATGTCGTATTCAGGAAACATTTTACCTCAGGCAATCCTAAAGTTAATTCTTCTGTCTTTAAGTTAACTCTTCAATCCTTAAAATAACTCCAGAATTCTAACGTTAAAGACTCTCGGTGGGAGTCCCCCAAGGTTCGGTCCTTGGCCCCCTACTGTTTTCCCTATACACATCCTCCATTGGCAAGGTTATCTCCTCCATGGGCTTTAACTATAATCTGGATGCAGATGACACCCAGATCTACCTCCACACCCCTGACATATCCACCACTACCATGGACAAGGTCTCCTCCTGCCTATCTGCCATCTCCTCCTGGATGTCCGCTAGGTTCCTGAAACTAAATCTAGACAAAACGGAATTTATGATTTTCCCACCCCGGACATCCCTGAACCTCCCAAATGTGCATGTCACTGTTAACCACACTACTATTCACCCTACCTCTCAAGCCCGCTGTCTGGGTGTCACCCTGGACTCCGCACTCTCCTTCACTCCCCACATCCAAAACCTCACAAAGTCCTGCAACTTCCACCTTCGTAACATCTGTAAGATTCGCCCTTTCCTGACCTCTGCCACCACCAGAATCAAATTCAAGATACTGTGTCTGACCTACAAATCTGTCCACAAAACCTGTCCAACCTACATTTCCGATCTTACTCAGAGGTACACACCTAGCCGGCCGCTCACTCCGCTCTTCCATTGAACTTCGCCTAACCGCCCCCCGCATCACCCAGTCCCATGCACACCTCCAGGACTTCTCAAGAGCTGCTCCAACACTATGGAACTCCCTACCTCCACCCATTAGGGCAGCCCCCTCCTTCAACATCTTCAAGAAAGCCCTCAAAACTCTCCTTTTCACTCTGGCCTACTTCCCCTCACAAGTGCTCTAAACCTACAGCTGAACTCTGGTCCCCTACCATTCCTGTCCTTACCTCTCCCTCTAGATTGTAAGCCTTTGGGCAGGGTCCTCCTCCTTTTGTGTCCTACCTGATCATGCACCTCCATTACTGTGAACCCATGCTAGGCATCTGAGTGAACCTAACTTGCCTAATCTCCATGCTCCCCTCCAGTGACTAAGCATTACCTTGTACTCATACTGTGGTCTTTCTTGTATTCAGGTATTGTCATATTGCTGTATGTCACCCCTAAATATATTGTCTGTAACCTAAACTAATGTCCAGCGCTGCGTAATATGTTGGCGCTTTATAAATACAATAAATAAATAAATTAATTAACTGCATGTGAAAATAACTACAGAGGAGGAAACTTAGGGGATGAAGAGATAAGGTAACTCTCTCACTGTGTAGATAGCAACGTTACGTGTTACGTGTTGGATCCGTGGAGCACATTTATGGGCAGATAGCACCGTTACATGTTACGTGTGGGATCCGTGGAGCACATTTATGGGCAGATAGCATCGTTACGTGTTACGTGTGGGATCCGTGGAGCACATTTATGGGCAGATAGCACCGTTACGTGTTACGTGTGGGATCCGTGGAGCACATTTATGGGCAGATAGCAACGTTACGTGTTACGTGTGGGATCCGTGGAGCACATTTATGGGGAGACAGCATTGTTACGTGTTACGTGTTGGATCCGTGGAGCACATTTATGGGCAGATAGCATTGTTACGTGTTACGTGTTGGATCCGTGGAGCACATTTATGAGCATATTGCATCATTACGTGTTACGTGTGGGATCCGTGGAGCACATTTATGAGCAGATAGCATTGTTACGTGTTGGATCCTTGGAGCACATTTATGGGCAGATAGCATGGTTACGTGTTACGTGTTGGATCCGTGGAGCACATTTATAGGCAGATAGCAACGTTACGTGTTACGTGTTGGATCCGTGGAGCACATTTATAGGCAGATAGCAACGTTACGTGTTACGTGTTGGATCCGTGGAGCACATTTATGGGCAGATAGCATCATTATGTGTTACGTGTGGGATCCGTGGAGCACATTTATGGGCAGACAGCATCGTTACGTGTTGGATCTGTGGAGCCCATTTACGGGCAGATAGCATTGTTACGTGTTACGTGTGGGATCCGTGGAGCACATTTACGGGCAGATAGCATTGTTACGTGTTACGTGTGGGATCCGTGGAGCACATTTATGAGCAGATAGTATTGTTACGTGTTGGATCCTTGGAGCACATTTATGGGCAGATAGCATGGTTACGTGTTACGTGTTGGATCCGTGGAGCACATTTATAGGCAGATAGCAACGTTACGTGTTACGTGTTGGATCCGTGGAGCACATTTATGGGCAGATAGCATCATTACGTGTTACGTGTGGGATCCGTGGAGCACATTTATGGGCAGACAGCATCGTTACGTGTTGGATCTGTGGAGCCCATTTACGGGCAGATAGCATTGTTACGTGTTACGTGTGGGATCCGTGGAGCACATTTACGGGCAGATAGCATTGTTACGTGTTACGTGTGGGATCCGTGGAGCACATTTATGAGCAGATAGCATTGTTACGTGTTGGATCCTTGGAGCACATTTATGGGCAGATAGCATGGTTACGTGTTACGTGTTGGATCCGTGGAGCACATTTATAGGCAGATAGCAATGTTACGTGTTACGTGTTGGATCCGTGGAACACATTTATAGGCAGATAGCAACGTTACGTGTTACGTGTTGGATCCGTGGAGCACATTTATGGGCAGATAGCATCATTACGTGTTACGTGTGGGATCCGTGGAGCACATTTATGGGCAGACAGCATCGTTACGTGTTGGATCTGTGGAGCCCATTTACGGGCAGATAGCATTGTTACGTGTTACGTGTGGGATCCGTGGAGCACATTTATGGGCAGATAGCATTGTTACGTGTTATGTGTTGGATCCATGGAGCACATTTATGGGCAGATAGCACCGTTACGTGTTATGTGTTGGATCCGTGGAGCACATTTATGGGCAGATAGCATCGTTACGTGTTACGTGTTGCACCCGTGGAGCACATTTATGGGCAGATAGCATCGTTACGTGTTACGTGTGGGATCCGTGGAGCACATTTATGGGCAGATAGCATCGTTACGTGTTACGTGTTGGATCCGTGAAGCACATTTATGGGCAGATAGCACCGTTACATGTTACGTGTTGGATCTGTGGAGCACATTTATGGGCAGATAGCATCGTTACGTGTTACGTGTGGGATCCGTGGAGCACATTTATGGGCAGATAGCATCGTTACGTGTTACGTGTTGGATCCGTGGAGCACGTTTATGGGCAGATAGCATCGTTACGTGTTACGTGTTGCCCCCGTGGAGCACATTTATGGGCAGATAGCATTGTTGCGTGTTACGTGTGGGATCCGTGGAGCACATTTATGGGCAGACAGCATCATGGGCTTGCGAATCAATAATTACAACACACGCAGCCGCCATTATCATAATTCCAGAGGGCGATGATTAATTGCTCACTGGTTGGGAGGCGCAGCCACACTTCCAGGATACCCCACTGGCGCCGGCAGCAGGAGGCTGGTAATACATAGAATTAAGCAGCAGGACTGATTGGCAGCTATTCCAGAGTGGCGGCCGCGGGAATGCACAACGACGCGGCGGGAACGGGAAGCAAGGGATGTGTATGTGATAAGCCCAGACTTATGTACTTTCTCTATATAGAAAAAGGGCATGTTTCTATCTAGGTATGCCAACATTAAACCAAACGGTGAATCGAGTAAGACTTTTAATGACTAACTAGCTGACCCGCGTCGTAGCATACGCCGCATCTTCTATCTATCTAATAGAGTACGTGCCTCAACCTTGAAGCAAGAAGAATAAAGGTGGGTACACACATCAGATAAAAGTCTTTGGAAAAGGCAAGATCACAGACCAATGTTACCACCCTTCATGTAGTATGAGAGCCATACCTACACAGTCTATTCTATGGAGCTGCACTCCCCATCAGACAGAAATCTTACCCCCTTCCATGTAGTATGAGAGCCATACTCTACACAGTCTATTCTATGGAGCTGCACTCCCCATCAGACAGAGATCTTACCCTCTTCCATGTAGTATGAGAGCCATACCTACACAGTCTATTCTATGGAGCTGCACTCCCCATCAGACAGAAATCTTACCCCCTTCCATGTAGTATGAGAGCCACACCTACACAGTCTATTCTATGGAGCTGCACTCCCCATCAGACAGAAATCTTACCTCCTTCCATGTAGTATGAGAGCCACACCTACACAGTCTATTCTATGGAGCTGCACTCCCCATCAGACAGAAATCTTACCTCCTTCCATGTAGTATGAGAGCCACACCTACACAGTCTATTCTATGGAGCTGCACTCCCCATCAGACAGAAATCTTACCTCCTTCCATGTAGTATGAGAGCCACACCTACACAGTCTATTCTATGGAGCTGCACTCCCCATCAGACAGAAATCTTACCCCCTTCCATGTAGTATGAGAGCCATACTCTACACAGTCTATTCTATGGAGCTGCACTCCCCATCAGACAGAGATCTTACCCTCTTCCATGTAGTATGAGAGCCATACCTACACAGTCTATTCTATGGAGCTGCACTCCCCATCAGACAGAAATCTTACCCCCTTCCATGTAGTATGAGAGCCACACCTACACAGTCTATTCTATGGAGCTGCACTCCCCATCAGACAGAAATCTTACCTCCTTCCATGTAGTATGAGAGCCATACCTACACAGTCTATTCTATGGAGCTGCACTCCCCATCAGACAGAAATCTTACCTCCTTCCATGTAGTATGAGAGCCACACCTACACAGTCTATTCTATGGAGCTGCACTCCCCATCAGACAGAAATCTTACCCCCTTCCATGTAGTATGAGAGCCACACCTACACAGTCTATTCTATGGAGCTGCACTCCCCATCAGACAGAAATCTTACCTCCTTCCATGTAGTATGAGAGCCATACCTACACAGTCTATTCTATGGAGCTGCACTCCCCATCAGACAGAGATCTTACCCCCTTCCATGTAGTATGAGAGCCACACCTACACAGTCTATTCTATGGAGCTGCACTCCCCATCAGACAGAAATCTTACCCCCTTCCATGTAGTATGAGAGCCACACCTACACAGTCTATTCTATGGAGCTGCACTCCCCATCAGACAGAAATCTTACCCCCTTCCAAGTAGTATGAGAGCTACACCTACACAGTCTATTCTATGGAGCTGAACTCCCCATCAGACAGAAATCTTTGCAAGATGCTGCACACAAAGATGCTGTACACCTGCAACAGATCAGTATCTACAAAAGATCTGTTCCTGCAAAATGCATTCATAGGGCTTGATTCACAAAAGAGTGCTAACTGTTAGCACAGCCGTTTTCGCGCGAATTTTCGCATTGCGCGCGATCGCAAATTTTTGCGTGAAACGATAACGTTTTAGCGTGCAAACGCGAATTTTTGTGCGAAAACGATATCGATTTCGCACGAAAATCAGCGTTAGCGCTCGAAAACGTTATCGTTTCATGCCAAAATTCGCAATTGCGCGCAATGCGAAAATTTGCGCGAAAACGGCCGTGCTAACAATCAGATCTCTTTTGTGAATCAAGCCCATAGTCTATATCTGCAGATCTCATACACACCTTGTTTAACGGACAATCATCTGCAGATCAGATCAACCAGGATGGATTTTTGGATCTGCAGATGATTGTCTGATCTGCAGATGAATGTCCGTCAAACAAGGTGCGTATTATGCTGGGCATACATGGTAGGTTTTCTACTGTGTAATCGAGCCGCTGGCTCAATTCCCGCTCGTCCCCGCGGGTGCCCAGATCGATTCCCGCTCGTCCTCGCAGGCGGTCGGATCGATTCCCGCTCGTCCCCGCGAGCGCTTTCTTATTTTCCCCTCGTTTCTTCTTTTGTCCTGCCCACCGGTATCGAGCGCAGAATCGATCCGGCGGGGTATCGGACACGTGGGAAATTATCAATCGAGCCATCAGCGACTCGATTACATGGTAGAAAACATACCGTGTATGCCCAGCATGAGATCTGCAGATATCATAGACTATGAATGCATTTTGCAGAAACTGATTTTTTGCAGGAACAGATCTTTTGCAGATACTGATCTGTTGCATGTGTACAGCATCTTTGTGTGCAGCATCTTGCAAAAAATGTTATCTGATGGGGAGTTCAGCTCAATAGAATAGACTGTGTAGAGTATGGCTCTCATACTACATGGAGTAGTAAGAGTAATGCTACGTACACACATGCGACAACGATAGTTCGTTGTTAACGACGAACGATCTTTTAATTGACGAAAGAACGACCGAAGTAAAGTTAGTTCTAAAAAGTGTGTAACGATCACATCGTTAGAACGAACGTTACACCACGTAAAAGCCCGTAATGCGCCTGCGCATAAAATTGTAAAGTTCCATGGAGAAAAAGTGAAATGCGCATGTCCAGCCTGGTACGAACGATCGTTTCCAACGATGTATTACTTTTGCAAACGATCGTCGTTGGGAAAAATCCGCCGAGACAGAACTTTCTTTTGTAGCGATTTGGCTCGTTCGTCGTTAGACTTAATAGTCGGTGGTTCGTTTTTTGTAACGATCGTCGTTGGTAAAGATCGGGGAACGATCGTTACAAACGACTATAGTCGCATGTGTGTACGCACCTTAAGAGTGGTCTGTGATCTTTCATTTTCCAAAGACATTTATCTGACGTGTGTACCCACCTGTAGGCTTTCCATTAGAAAATGTATGCATGCTCAAACACCAAGTTTAACCCTAGCAAGTCTGGTTTTCCAAATCTGGCCTAATTGGCTATTCATGAGGCAATGCTCATGCAAATATGCATTTGCTGTCGCATGCCAAACTATGCAGGGTCAAAAAAACTATACAATGAATTTTCAATGCTGGTCGAAAATGCAAATATTTCTGAAGATTTTCGTGAAAATTCGCCAAAAACGAAAATGGGATTTTCGATGCGAAAATGACTTGGGCGAAAATTCGCACGCAACACTGCTACATGCTACATTAGCACTATCCAGGAGCGCCACGGGGAGGCTTCCCAATACCCCCTTTTTATACAACCAGGGGGAACCACGGGGTCCCAGGCTCTCTCACTGCCTGGGAACCACAGCGGCATCCCGCACTGTTTGTATCCTTTGGAGGCAGGTGGTGGATGGCTTGCTCCGGTGGTGTGAACCCTGGAGTGAGTTGTCTGCGCCTGTCCTCCCCCCCGGAGTGTTGTATGTGAGCCAGCCCTGAGCTCTAAAGCTCGGGGTGACCCATGCTTCACTCCTTTCTCATGTGGTGCCCCCAAGGTAATGCGCATGTAGCAGAATGCAATGGACATTAAGGTAAGTGCCTGTTTTTAATATTGGGAGGTGGGTGCGGACGGCTCTCCCCGGCGCTGGCCACGCTTGGGGCGGGGGAGGTGCCTGCGCCACCTAGCCTCCCCCTCCGGGGTGCCGCTGTGGTTCCCAGGCAGTGAGAGAGCATGGGACCCCACGGTCCCCCCGGTTGTATAAAAAGGGGGCATTGGGAATCCTCCCCGTGGCGCTCCTAGATAGTGCTAATGTAGCATGTAGCAGTGTTGCTTGCGAATTTTCGCCTAAGTCATTTTCGCATAAAAAAATCCCGTTTTCGTTTTTGGCGAATTTTCACGAAAATCTTCAGAAATATTTGCATTTTCGACCAGCATCGAAAATTCATTGTATGTGGATGCTTTATGCCCTTATGCGGAAAAATGTCCACAATAAACCGCAGGGAAATTCAGTTTATATGGACGTTTATACGGAAAAATGTCCGCAATAATGCGCAAGAAACTTCTCTGAATGCGGACGCTAATGCCCTTATGCGAAAAATGTCCGCAATAATACGCAAGTTACGCGAAAATGACTGGCATTAGGCGAAAATTAACGCAAAAAAATTAAATGGAAAATTTGCCTGTCAAAACGAAATTAGGTGAAAATTCGGTAAGAATTTGTCGAAATACATTTTTGCATTTTCGCTCATCACTGGCATGTCGCAGGGCGACCGCTTTGTGGTATTGGTTTTTTGACTCTGCCTAGTTTGGTATGCAAAAGCAAATTTGCATGAGCATTGCCTCATGAATAGCCAATTAGGCCAGATTTGCAAAGCCAGACTTGCTAGGGTAGGCCTCTTTTCCATGGACAGTTGATAGGCAGTAAAATGCCTCTGAAACTCTTACAACTGCTTACTGCTGCCTAGTAACAGCTTGCTGCTGCCTGGTAACATCTTGCTGCTGCCTGGTATCTGCTCACTGCTGCCTGGTAACTGCTCACTGCTGCCTGGTAACTGCTTGTTGCTGCCTGGTAACTGCTTGTTGCTGCATGATAACTGCTCACTGCTGCCTGGTAACTGCTCGCTGCTGCCTGGTAACTGCTCGCTGCTGCCTGGTATCTGCTCGCTGCTGCCTGGTAACTGCTTGCTGAGCACATAGCTCAACAGTCCGTGGAAAAGAGGCCTTAAACTTGGTGTTTGAGCGCGCATAAATTTTCTCATGCAAAGTACTTCTTCTTCTTGCTCGAAGGTTGAGGCACTTAGGCCTCGATTCATCATTGTCTTTGAGATAACTTTTTCCAGTTTGTTAAATTACCGAATTCGAAGTTTAGCGATTTCTAGTTGTATTCATCAAGGTTTTTCGGCATTCGGTGTGAATTCGATAACAATTCGGTAAACATTCGGTAACGTGTCGATATTTCCATTTTACAGCAGTAATTTAACACAAGGCCATAAGATTCCCATGGGATTGTGGGTAAAAGGCAGTCCTTTGAGCACTACGTAGCAACATTCTGAATAGGGCTTTACACCTGGACCAGGATTCTGGAAGTGGTTGGGACAATCCCACAATTTGATAGGAGCCTTTTCTAAAAAATTATAGTGCAGCTAGCAAATTAGTTAACCCTGGCACTGCCTGTGTTCTCTTACAAGATGATTCAAGAGAAATGCAGATGTCGTGTTATAGCAAATAAATCTATTCTCTTACAAATTTATATGGTTGCAGACCTTATTCTTGCCCTTCTGCGCCTTTGAATCACTCTCAGCTGATACATAACCACTTCAAATGGCTCCATCTTCTCTGTCAGCAATGATCTGACAGTAATAACGACAGAGCAGTGAAGGAGATAACTAATCCTAAATGTAACGCTAAACCACGCCCACTTTCTTTTTCATGAATTGCACTTTATTCCGTTTTAGCGAATCGTTACCGAATCATTACCGAATGTTCGCTACTAACAGCTGTAGATAACTTTGATGAATCCTGAAATGAAGTTAACAAATTCGGTATTTTACCAAACTGTTGTTAACAAATTTGCTAAGTGTTGATGAATCGAGGCCTTAGTCTATTATATATATAGATTGTGCGACATTTTTTTGCAAGCTCTTGAAACTTTACGTTTCTTTATCAGACACGATACATAGTTACATAGTTACATAGTTATTTTGGTTGAAAAAAGACATACGTCCATCGAGTTCAACCAGTACAAAGTACAACACCAGCCTGCTCCCTCACATATCCCTGCTGATCCAGAGGAAGGTACAACACCAGCCTCCCTCACATATCCCTGCTGATCCAGAGGAAGGCACAGCACCAGCCTGCACCCTCACATATCCGTGCTGATCCAGAGGAAGGCACAACACCAGCCTGCTCCCTCACATATCCCTGCTGATCCAGAGGAAGTCACACCAGCCTGCTCCCTCACATATCCCTGCTGATCCAGAGGGAGGTACAACACCAGCCTGCTCCCTCACATATCCCTGCTGATCCAGAGGAAGGCACAACACCAGCCTGCTCCCTCACATATCCCTGCTGATCCAGAGGAAGGCACACCACCAGCCTGCTCCCTCACATGTCCCTGCTGATCCAGAGGAAGGCACAACACCAGCCTGCACCCTCACATATCCCTGCTGATCCAGAGGAAGGCACAACACCAGCCTGCTCCCTCACATATCCCTGCTGATCCAGAGGAAGGCACAACACCAGCCTGCACCCTCACATATCCCTGCTGATCCAGAGGAAAGTACAACACCAGCCTGCTCCCTCACATATCCCTGCTGATCCAGAGGAAGGCACAACACCAGCCTGCACCCTCACATATCCCTGCTGATCCAGAGGAAGGCACAACACCAGCCTGCTCCCTCACATATCCCTGCTGATCCAGAGGAAGGCACAACACCAGCCTGCACCCTCACATATCCCTGCTGATCCAGAGGAAGGCACAACACCAGCCTGCTCCCTCACATATCCCTGCTGATCCAGAGGAAGGCACAACACCAGCCTGCACCCTCACATATCCCTGCTGATCCAGAGGAAGGTACAACACCAGCCTGCTCCCTCACATATCCCTGCTGATCCAGAGGGAGGTACAACACCAGCCTGCTCCCTCACATATCCCTGCTGATCCAGAGGAAGGCACAACACCAGCCTGCTCCCTCACATATCCCTGCTGATCCAGAGGAAGGCACAACACCAGCCTGCTCCCTCACATATCCCTGCTGATACAGAGGAAGGGACAACACCAGCCTGCTCCCTCACATATCCCTGCTGATCCAGAGGAAGGCACAACACCAGCCTGCACCCTCACATATCCCTGCTGATCCAGAGGAAGTCACACCAGCCTGCTCCCTCACATATCCCTGCTGATCCAGAGGAAGGCACAACACCAGCCTGCACCCTCACATATCCCTGCTGATCCAGAGGGAGGTACAACACCAGCCTGCTCCCTCACATATCCCTGCTGATCCAGAGGGAGGTACAACACCAGCCTGCTCCCTCACATATCCCTGCTGATCCAGAGGAAGGCACAACACCAGCCTGCTCCCTCACATATCCCTGCTGATCCAGAGGAAGGCACAACACCAGCCTGCTCCCTCACATATCCCTGCTGATACAGAGGAAGGGACAACACCAGCCTGCACCCTCACATATCCCTGCTGATCCAGAGGAAGTCACACCAGCCTGCTCCCTCACATATCCCTGCTGATCCAGAGGAAGGCACAACACCAGCCTGCACCCTCACATATCCCTGCTGATACAGAGGAAGGGACAACACCAGCCTGCACCCTCACATATCCCTGCTGATCCAGAGGAAGTCACACCAGCCTGCTCCCTCACATATCCCTGCTGATCCAGAGGGAGGTACAACACCAGCCTGCTCCCTCACATATCCCTGCTGATCCAGAGGAAGTCACACCAGCCTGCTCCCTCACATATCCCTGCTGATCCAGAGGGAGGTACAACACCAGCCTGCTCCCTCACATATCCCTGCTGATCCAGAGGAAGGCACAACACCAGCCTGCTCCCTCACATATCCCTGCTGATCCAGAGGAAGGCACAACACCAGCCTGCTCCCTCACATATCCCTGCTGATCCAGAGGAAGGTACAACACCAGCCTGCTCCCTCACATATCCCTGCTGATCCAGAGGAAGGCACAACACCAGCCTGCTCCCTCACATATCCCTGCTGATCCAGAGGAAGGTACAGCACCAGCCTGCTCCCTCACATATCCCTGCTGATCCAGAGGAAGGCACAACACCAGCCTGCTCCCTCACATATCCCTGCTGATCCAGAGGAAGGCACAACACCAGCCTGCACCCTCACATATCCCTGCTGATCCAGAGGAAGGCACACCACCAGCCTGCTCCCTCACATATCCCTGCTGACCTAGAGGAAGGCACAACACCAGCCTGCACCCTCACATATCCCTGCTGATCCAGAGGAAGGCACAACACCAGTCTGCTCCCTCACATATCCCTGCTGATCCAGAGGAAGGCACAACACCAGTCTGCTCCCTCACATATCCCTGCTGATCCAGAGGAAGGCACAACACCAGCCTGCTCCCTCACATATCCCTGCTGATCCAGAGGAAGGCACAACACCAGTCTGCTCCCTCACATATCCCTGCTGATCCAGAGGAAGGCACAACACCAGTCTGCTCCCTCACATATCCCTGCTGATCCAGAGGGAGGTACAACACCAGCCTGCTCCCTCACATATCCCTGCTGATCCAGAGGAAGGCACAACACCAGCCTGCTCCCTCACATATCCCTGCTGATCCAGAGGAAGGTACAACACCAGCCTGCTCCCTCACATATCCCTGCTGATCCAGAGGAAGGTACAGCACCAGCCTGCACCCTCACATATCCCTGCTGATCCAGAGGAAGGCACAACACCAGTCTGCTCCCTCACATATCCCTGCTGATCCAGAGGAAGGCACAACACCAGTCTGCTCCCTCACATATCCCTGCTGATCCAGAGGAAGGCACAACACCAGCCTGCTCCCTCACATATCCCTGCTGATCCAGAGGAAGGCACAACACCAGCCTGCTCCCTCACATATCCCTGCTGATCCAGAGGAAGGTACAACACCAGCCTGCACCCTCACATATCCCTGCTGATCCAGAGGAAGGCACAACACCAGCCTGCTCCCTCACATATCCCTGCTGATCCAGAGGAAGGCACAACACCAGTCTGCTCCCTCACATATCCCTGCTGATCCAGAGGAAGGCACAACACCAGCCTGCTCCCTCACATATCCCTGCTGATCCAGAGGAAGGCACAACACCAGCCTGCACCCTCACATATCCCTGCTGATCCAGAGGAAGTCACACCAGCCTGCTCCCTCACATATCCCTGCTGATCCAGAGGGAGGTACAACACCAGCCTGCACCCTCATATATCCCTACTGATCCAGAGGAAGGCACAACACCAGCCTGCTCCCTCACATATCCCTGCTGATCCAGAGGAAGGCACAATACCAGCCTGCACCCTCACATATCCCTGCTAATCCAGAGGAAGGCACAACACCAGCCTGCTCCCTCACATATCCCTGTTGATCCAGAGGAAGGCACAACACCAGCCTGCTCCCTCACATATCCCTGCTGATCCAGAGGAAGGCACAACACCAGCCTGCTCCCTCACATATCCCTGATGATCCAGAGGAAGGCACAATACCAGCCTGCACCCTCACATATCCCTGCTGATCCAGAGGAAGGTACCACACCAGCCTGCTCCCTCACATATCCCTGTTGATCCAGAGGAAGGCACAACACCAGCCTGCTCCCTCACATATCCCTGCTGATCCAGAGGAAGGCACAACACCAGCCTGCTCCCTCACATATCCCTGATGATCCAGAGGAAGGCGAAAAAACCCTTACAAGGCATGGTCCAATTAGCCCCTAAAGGGAAAAATTCCTTCCCGACTCCAGATGGCAATCAGATAAAATCCCTGGATCAACATCATTAGGCATTACCTAGTAATTGTAGCCATGGATGTCTTTCAACGCAAGGAAAGTATCTAAGCCCCCTTTAAATGAAGGTATAGAGTTTGCCATAACGACTTCCTGTGGCAATGCATTCCACATCTTAATCACTCTAACTGTAAAGAACCCTTTCCTAAATAAATGGCTAAAACGTTTTTCCTCCATGCTCAGATCATGTCCTCTAGTCCTTTGAGAAGGCCTAGGGACAAAAAGCTTATCCGCTACAAAACATACAGAACTGGGCCATAAGCCTACCTTTAGGTTTCTGACTGAAGCCTGACTGGATAAAACTCTACTGCAGGCAGCCAGAGATCAGCAGGGCTGCCAGGCAACTGATATTGTTTAACATCCTTGACGATATGATTCTTTCAGGACTTTAGGGTGTAGAAGCAGTGCAATTTGTATGCATGATTTTAGATCCTAAAACCCTGAAAAAATCATGCTGCTTGGGAGTTCTGCAGCAGCCCAGCACTCACTCACCTCCCTGGGATCCGGCACTGCAGTTTTCCCTCCGTTTTTCGGGTGGTGCTGTAACCCTTTAGCAGGGGCGTACCTAGAAATCCCCGGGCCCCCCCTGCAAAAAATAAAATCCCCCCCTCCCCACCCACGGGCACCCTCAGCCCCCCCCCCCCCCGTGTCCGATGTAACCCTTTAGCAGGGGCGTACCTAGAAATCCCCGGGCCCCCCTGCAAAAAATAAAATCCCCCCCTCCCCACCCACGGGCACCCTCAGCCGCCCCCCCCCCCCCCCCCCCCACACACACACACACACACACACACTCCTTTCGGAAGTAAAATTAATCAATAATAAAATACAAATATTTATTCTTAAAAAAAAGGTGGACGTGACTAGGGATGTTGGGGGCGTGGCCTGTGTCCCGTTTTGTGAAGTTGAAATGTTGGGAGGTATGCCCTAGGGGGGCCCCGGGCCCCCTGCGACGGGGGGCGCATCCCCTATAGTTACGCCAGTGCCCTTTAGTGAGATTGCCGGCTATTGTCATGACGACCGATGGCGATCTCACTAAGGGGAAGCAGAGTCTCGGAGGAGAGGAAGTAGAATGGTGGCCGACATCTGGATCCCCCGGGAGGTGAGTTAAAACGCCCGATGCGTGCATTGCTCTGCACAGACCTCCTGGCGACTACCACAATTTCAGCTCAGGAATACCGCTCCTGGCATGTTTTTCCTACCACAAGCTGAACTGATTACCGCTAAGGAGGTTAAGTAAAAAGTGCACTATATCGGTAACGGCCAGCGATAACAGGACGAGCGAAGAATGCAACGAAACCTTCAGCACTGTCCCCCTTTATGTTCAATGTGCTTCCCCCGCCCCCCAGTACACTACACATTACCTGTCCGTGTCCGATGCTGGCTCCAGGCTCTCTCCTCCATCCATGCACACACCCCACGTGGTTGCCGAAATAATGTGGGCGCCTATGTGACATCATACATGCCCCCAAGCGTATGCTGCCAATCACGTGGGGCGCGTGTATGGATGGAGGACGGAGCCTGGAACCAGCCTCGGACACAAACAGGTAATGCATAGTTTACTGGGCACCGGAGGGGGGGGGGGGGGGGGAGCACATTGTACATTAGGGGGGACAACGTTGGAGGTTTCGTTGCGTTCTTCACTCTTTCTGATATCACACGCCATTACCGTCACACACCTGACCGACCACGATGGCCTGACATCTTGTAGCATGACTGATTGACATGCTCAGCGCAAAATTGGTCGCATCATCGAATGGGCATGCACTTGTCGGCATCGATTTTCACCCGGTTCGGTATCAAATTGGATGGTTAATCGACCGCCAAGTCGCCTGATGTAAGTGTACCTTTAGGCCACATTCACACTGCTTGCACATCAATTTGATTTTTGAAGAACACTTGTTTTGTTATGAATAACACGGCAATCACAGTACCGATCTCCCACCGGGTGCCGTCAACGAGGAACTTCGCCTTAAAATACACCTTCGAATGTCGGAAACCTCATAAACATTCCACACCGGCGTACCTGTGCATATTAATAGCTGTGTAAAATTAATAACGACTAACTGCAAGCAATCTAACACGTGAAACGACACACTAATGAAAACGATGGTCGCTATGATAAAGAATGCGTTGCAGCAGCTAGGGAGCGCGGGGGGGGGGGGGGGGGGGAGACAGGGGTCCTAATAATGATGGATGGAGTGTGGGGTAGTCACTGGCTTGTTCCTATGTGAAATCCGCTGACGGTGGGAATCCTGGACCCTGGAGAGCTGAAGGAGACGGGGGCTTACACACAAACACTGTGATACCGCAGTACAGGTGATACACAGGAAGAGCCAGGACTCTGGGGAAGCCGATCTGCTCATTATTAACCGTCTTACATGGAGAGCAAGCCATGCCTGAACAGCAAGAAGAACGCGAAGACAAACACCGGGCCATGGCTCGACTGTGACTAAACAAAAGAATGGCTGCTATAAGCAGGCCCGGATCTACATCATTTATTTCGTACAAACGGGTTTCTACCCAGAATTGGTTTTGGCTCATACAGGTTCTGGAAGGATGGGGAGGATAATGTCCGAAAGTCAAGAGCCAAGGCTGCCATACTACGGCGCCACCAGTCGCACAGTCACTTCTATTGACCATATCTGCTATTACTCTGTTGTTATTGCCTGATGAAGCGGGAATAAACCTACAAAATGCGTTGCACTTTTGGAGTATTGTGAATAAATTGTTGTTTACTATAAACCAGCAATTGTTGGTCTCTTCTTAGGAGGTAAGTCCACCACTACCTCCTGTTTTTAAACTGTTTTTAAACGTTTTTATACTACGTTGGTGCCTCTGTTATATATCCTAGTATATTCTCAACATTAAGTAGTTAGCGGTGCCCCCCAAATGTGAGGTAGCCAGAGGTGCCCCCAGCTGAAGGGAGATCCCGTCAGTGGAATGCAGAGAGCTGGGTGAGTAACCTCATTTACGCTTCGCTCAGGACTCTGCACTGGGAAGGAGGGAGGCACTCAGGGGAGAGCTATGAGCACCCTCTCCATCATCAGGCGCCTATAGGCATGAGCCTACAGTGCCTCATGGTAAATGTGGCCATGATTGCAAAAGCTCCGAGGAATCCTGTCTTCTATGGTCGATAGGGTCATGGTCAGGAAACAAACAGATAACCAGTGAAGCGTTGGAAACACCTGATGGACATGCTCTATCTTGTTACCGTGTGTGTCCCTGTGGTAGCAGGTGCAGAAAGGGAGTGGCCATGATCACCTCTGACCTCTCTCACCCTGCTCACTCACAAAAATAAATCTCTATACGTCCCTCAATTTTTATATATATTTGTTTCATTTTACTTGGATTGCCTAATTGCAGAAACTGTGCAGGGCCAGCAGGATTGTGGGAAGTTTTTTTCTTTGTTAAGCTACAGTAACAAGCTTATCTCATTATGCAAGTAACACAGAACTTCCTATTTCAGATAAGATAAGGACACTATGACCAGAAGGTAATTGAATGAAGAGTTTATACCGTAATGTAAGCCTGTTGCCTAGGTGATGTTTGCTGTGGGAGGAGCAGTAAGCTGTGGCAGTAGGGGGGGAAATTAACAGTGAGTTGGGTTGAAAAAAAAAGAAAAAGGCAGAAATGAATGATGTCATTGGCAACACAGAGAAACAGTAAAGATGGAAACCAGCAGAAATGTTTTCTTTTTTTGAGCACTAAAAACAACAGGATAGGAAAGCTAAATAAGTAACTTATTGGATGATATGTGTTTTTCAGTTATAATGGAGTGTTATCCCTCTTTCAGGGCCCTTTTCCACTAGCAATCGCAATCACAAATCACAAACGCCAGCGATTGCGATTGCGATTTTTCATTAATTCTGTTATGCGATTGCGATTTGTGATTTTCATTTGTATTGCATTATCATTGTAAAAATCGCTCCAGCAAGCGATTGCGATTTGCGATTAGCGATTTCCAAATCGAATCACTGTAGTGGAAAATACTTCTCGTGATTTCTATGATAAAGTAACAACTCTAGCGATTTAAAAATCACTAGCGATTTGCGATTTTGCGATTCAGCAATCACAATCGCTCTAGTGGAAAAGGGCCCTAAAGGACACCGGAAGTGAAAATAAACTAATTAAATAAATGACTGTATCTATCTTCCTTTTGCTAAAAATGCCTTTTTAAGGTATTCCACAGTTTTATTTTATGTTTATTTTATGTTTAAATCTACTTTTTAAGTTTTAACTGTTTTATTGTTTTTGCTCAATGACACATTCATTGAAGTATGCCAGAGCTAAAATCTATGAACTATTGACCCTTTTTATCTCTTTCCTGCTCTCAGAAGCCATTTTCTGCTAGGAAAACTTTTTAGAGTTGGAATTTTTATCAGTGAGGGTCACACTGTAGTCACTTCCTGTCTGAGTCAGTACTGAGTCAGCCACTTACATACCTGATATTTAACTATTTCAGGCAGAGAAAGAAAAAAAGGATCACAGCATAGTTATCTGTGTGATAGGCACTGTACATACCTATGTCTATCTCATCATGTCACATGTCAGTTCGGGTATCCTTTAAAGCGACCTAAGCACTATCTACATAAATATATTTAAAATCTCGACTTTAAAATAGATTTTCTCAACAAAGCTTGGCTATTGGATTCATGCCATTGACTTCAGTGTTGAATACAAAATTTGATCCGAAATGGCCGGCAATTTCGCAAGCAAATTTTTGCCCAAATTCTCTACAAGACCGAACTTGAAAGTCTTGCTTGCTCCTCCCTGCTGGGATTAAGGTGGGGGGGGGGAGGGAGATCACCCCTACTATGTTTATAGAATGGAGAATGATGTCATTGATTCCTGTAAAAAGGTCGATGACTGCCGCATGACACCGAGCCAGTCCATACCGCTCTATTCTGGATAGAACAGGAATGGCGCGCGTGGTGTCGCTTACCACCAGGGGGAGCTCTGGGGAGGGGGCGTAAGCATGACTGTGCTTTGTAAGTACGGGTATCAGTTTTAGCATGATTCGGCATGAGATAATGGTGATTTAGCCCTCCCTGTCTGGCCGGATCCGGTTATTTATCCAGAGACGGCACACACACTGGCTGCTGCTGCTTACGCTTGCCGGGAATGTAATATTATCTGAATAACAGTCATATATTGATGTGGTTCCTTGGATATAGTGTAGCCCACCGCAAGATATCAGCTATAGTGCATAACTGAGAGCTCAGCACAATGCAATGTACTGTTTGTATTTATTTCATTATTTTGTATTTATACTACTGACATCTTCATCAGTGCTTCATGCAGTATATAACCTTGTTGTCACTGGGTATCCTGTCACCAGAAGGGTTTACAATCTAATCCCTACCATAGTGGTCATGTATTAATCATAGTCTATTCACTTTTTTTCGATTAGATAATTTAGTTCGATTATTCCGTTAGATCAAATATAAAGATTTTTCCAGCGTGTCTGATCAGATTTTTCTCGAAAAAACGGGATAAATGTTAGAATTACTTGATAAAAAAAATATATATTTTCAACTTTCATTCGATACGATCATTTAGATCGAATAAACAGGAAAATCGAACGTTTTTATTGTATCGTGTATGAGCATTAGAAAGGTGGCCACATACCATACAATTTTTTTTATTTCTTTTCAATTCAAGGATTACAATCAATTTTTCTGACTGATTGTAACATTAAAAAAAATCTGACCAATGTACCACACACACAGGTACAATTTTTCCCCATTCACGAAAAGAAATGATTAAAAAACTCTGAGAAAACTGCTTGGGTGTATATTGAGAAATCGACAATCTACCACACACCATACAATTTTCGTAAAAATTGATCAGAAAAATCCATCACTCCCAATCAACTTATATTGAAGAAAAATGTGAAATCTGATTGGATTTCTTGCTCAAATTAAAAAAAAAGGTTTCCATTTTTCAGGACAACCAATCGTTTTTATTGAATTGCAATAAAATCAGATCATTTTAGGCCTCTTTCACAGTGGGACGTTGCGTTTGATGCGACGTTAAAGTCGCACAACGTGCCCCTAACGCAGCGCATGTAGGTTATGAAATTGGACGTTATTTTGCACTGCGTTGTGTCTCTTGGTGCGCCGTTTTTGTTGCATACTGATGGAACGAAAACGTTGCATGCGTTACATTAAAAATAAAAACAAAACCTTACTGAGCATGTGCAATACACACAACACAGCAGATTTATTGCTAAACGCACAGCATGCAGCACTTTCTAAATATTGCTACACGTTACACACAACGCAACGTGTGCACTGTGAATGCCGCACAGACTTAGTATTGCTGCGCGTTAGTCTGCGTTATAATTTTTAATAACGTGCGACTTTAATGTCCCACTGTGAAAGAGGCCTTATTGTATCATGTGTGTCCACCTTAAAGGGACACTTAAGTCAAACAAAAAAAATGAGTTTTACTCACCTGGGGCTTCCAATAGCCCCCTGCAGCTGTCCGGTGCCCTCGCCGTCTCCCTCCGATCCTGGCCCTGCCGGCAGCCACTTCCTGTTTCGGTGACAGGAGCTGACAGGCTGGGGACGCGAGTGATTCTTCGCGTTCCTGGCCACAATAGCGCCATCTATGCTGCTATAGCATATATCATATACCATATAGCAGCATAGAGGGTGCTAATGTGTCTGGGAACGCGAAGAATCACTCGCGTCCCCAGCCTGTCAACTCCTGTCACCGAAACAGGAAGTGGCTGCCGGCGGGGCCAGGAGGATCGGAGGGAGACAGCGAGGGCACCGGACAGCTGCAGGGGGCTATTGGAAGCCCTAGGTGAGTAAAACCCATTTTTTTTGTTTGACTTAAGTGTCCCTTTAAGGGGCTATTTGCACTTATTGCAATTACTGCTTTCCCACTGGTACTTATCTGTATGTCTTGTTTTTTTTTTTTGGGGGGGGGGGTTGGGGGAGGAGGGGGGCGATGTTTGCTGTTGATTTTTTGTGTGTTGTTTGCAATTTTTGTTTGCGTTCATGTGCGCATTTTTCATTTGTGATTTTTCTGTGAACACAAAATGTATTTCATTTACATGAAAGAGTACCTAAATGACTTCAAGATCGTGCAAGATTTCACGTAAACAGGACGTGATTTTTCTGCTTTCCCGATGACCTGCATCGAAACAATAGTCGCAGATTGCAAAAGAATTTAGACGCAGATAAAAAAGCAAAACCCAAACATCATATGAACACATGAAATTTGCGAAGCCATCAAAATACATTACAAACGTGATTTTGGAAGAATGTGAAACGCAATTTGAACTCTAACAAGTGTGAACCCTGCCTAAAGACCCAAACACATATATGAGGCATGTTGCCTGGCTGACAGGCATTCTAGAGGAATGTGGCCCGATCCAACAAAAGTTTGCCCACCCCTGGCCTAGGCTGTGACATCACTGGGTGGGCGGGGCAACATAGCAATATACAGCAATCTATGGATATAAGAATGGTTTCTGATGCTGACGCCAGGAAAATTACAATAAAAGTGGGTGTCCTGAATAATGTACTGCATTCTACTATTTGCCACTACAGGGCCTCTTTAACCGCTTCCTGAACGCCTAATGCAGAATGGAGGTGGGTCTGCGGCTCTGTAGCTCCTTCGCGTCATCTTGGGAGGAACGAGATTTGACAGGAGCTTGCGCTCGCCTAAGCACTTGTTCCTCTCAGTGTAAGCTGCAGGCCCCAGCGATCAGCCTGCCAGCCAATGATCAGCGCTGGCAGGCTGTTTTTTTTTAAATTAATCAAATATTTTTGTATTTATACAGCACTGACATATTATGCAGCATTGTACAGAGTATATATATAATATATATATATATATATATATATATATATATATATATATATATATATATAAATGCAGCAGCAATTAAATGCCTCCAAAAGAAAGCTCTATTTGTGAGAAGAGAGGGAGGTAAAATTCATTTGGGTGGTAAGTTGTATGACCGAGCAATAAACTGTTAAAGTTGCCGATATGGTAAAAAATGGCCTGGTCACTGGAATGGGGGGGGGGGGGGGGGGGGGGGGTGAGGGGAATGGGGGGTATAAACCTGTGGGGCTCAAGAGGTTAATTTGTCAGTTCGTTTTTGCACAGACCTGATCATAAGAACGGATAGGAAGTGATATCCCGGCATTGGGTTGCGAGCGTGTCGTACGGAGGCGCAGTGAGCGTCGCAGGAATGATGACGACTTGGCGCCGGAACGCACAGGCACATCGGGGACTGGTTATGTATCGCGCCTCGTTATTTGTAAGATGCGCTCAGCCCCAGTACAGTCCGCTCGCTGCAATATTACAACGTGGTCCAATATCAGACGCTTATTATTTACAGCTGTGATTATTTATTCTATTACGTTCAGCAATTTAATTACATCGCACATCGCACTATGAAGAGGTCGTTTATTACCTTGGTAATAAGTTTTAGTCGTGGGAACAGTCTGGAAGTTGAGCTAGTTTCAGGGATTTAGCAGGTTAAAGCGGATCTGAACTCAGAACTTCCTCTGCTCTAAAAAATAAGCAACAGCATAATAACCTTTAAAGAAAAACATTTCTTTGTTACAGCTGATACAAATCCTGCAAACAATCTGCAGTGTTTCTATTTCCTGCTTTCATGGAAGCAGACATATTGTTAGCATCCTGTGCTTTCCAATGAGCGTATTTGCCTTATCTGCCATGGCAGTCACCTGACACAGATGAGAGATCAAATTACACTTGTGATTAGTCACAGATGAGGGTGGAATTAGACAGGCTAAACTCTCTAAATACACACAGGGTGCATTTCTCTGCGTTTTCATTCTGTTCTGTGCAAGAGATCAGGTCCACTTTAACACAAGCAAAACTGCAGTTGGATGCCTCATACACACTTTCAATAAAGGTTGTCCTTCAAGGGCAACCGAAGTGACATGTGACACGATGAGATAGACATGTGTATGTGCAGTGCTAAGCATACAAATAACTAGGTTGTATTCCTTTTCTTCTTTCTCTGCCCGAAAGAGTTAAAAATCAGGTATGCAAGTGACAGTTTCTGTCTGGGTCGGGACCAGGTCAGACTGCATATTAAGTATGCAAAATCGACGGCTGTATCCACGAAACACGATCTAACATGTTGGAAATAATCGAATCGATCGAATCGATCCCGCATAGACCTCAGTGGGAGTGTCTGAAGACTCCGGGAGGAGGGCGGGTAACGAATACACAATTAGCAAGAGGAGAAAAAAGAGTGAGGGAGGAAATTATGTCAGGATTAGCTTCATTCAAAGGTAACCAAGATGAAAACTGTCTAGAATAGGATTTTCTGCTTTTCCTTTTGAAAATTCACAGGAATCATAACGTGGACAGTGCAAAACATCTGTTATGTAAGTAGAACTAGTATTTATCTACTTATAACTGGTGGCCCGGCGTTGAAATGGAATAAATCTGATTGGCTGTTTGCGGCTCCCCCACCCCTTTCCCCTTCAGCATTTGAACCCCAGTCACCCAATGACTGACTGTAGCAGGTTTGAGGCCTCTGCCATTAACAGTCCAAGAATGGCAGCAATTAAATACTCCCCTTTGAAATCAACAGGTGAATTTTGATTGGCTTTTGTAGGCTCCACCCACTTTTCTGAATATTAATCCCAGTCATCCAGTGAGCGAATGTGCCAACATTGAGAACCCTGCCATTAACAGTGTAAGAATGGCTGCAGTTTACATTTTCCCAGTAAATTTGTATTTTTCTCCGCCCACTGATAGCCCGGCGTTGCCCGGTTATGTATTTGGCTGGTGTCGGCTCCACCCACTTTTTCTAACCCTAACACACAATTACTCAATGACCAAGTTTGTGAGCTTTGCAGTCTTTGGCATCAATAATTTGCATTACAATTGAACAAATCTGATTGGCTGTTGTGGCTCCACCCCTTTTCTGAATTTGTCTTCCTCAGGCGGCAGAAGTCTGGGGGCGGCACCAGGCAGAAATAGGAAGTGAAGAGAGTGCCTGGACAACCTATACTGGGGGCAACTGTACCTAGCTACCAATACTGGGGGCAGCTATAATGTGCGGTGCAACTTGTCGAGTGCTGCGCGTTCCCTCCAATTCGGGGGGGGGTGGGGCTTGGCAGATCCTCGCAAGTTTGCCAAGCTTGCCTCAGGGAGAAAAAAGTCTAGAACCAGCCCAGAGTGAGCACTGTAGAGACACGCTACTTGGCTATAGCAGATTGTTCTATGGAGTGCGGAGAATGGGCGAGTGGCGTCCAGCAGCACGGGATGAAAAGAAATAACTGCGCTCATTTGTTGATGTTGTCCAAAGATCGGTAAATAAGATTGTTGGGCGTGACTGAGCGTGGAGGAGGGAGGGTTATGGGGGAGGGAAATGGACTTGCTCCGCCCCTGACCTTTCTCTCCTTGCAGGAACCCTTGTTATGGTTTGATACACTTGCCACAATGGGCTCTATTCTCAAAGGCTTCCCGCATGCGGTAAAGTACATGCGGGAAGTTTGCACCCAAAATACCGTCAAGTTGGAATTCTCAAAATGTTCCGCATGTTTTTTCCGCATGCGGAAAAAGTGCGGTAAAAGTGCGGGATGCATGCGGAAACATTTCCGCAAAAGTCGGTATTTTCCGCAATAAAAGATCAATTTTCAAAAATGTTCAGGCGCATCATTTCATCGTTAATTACCGATTTTTTTATCACCTACAAGTAGTAGGTGATATATTCCGCATCCCATTGACTTTAATGAAGTGTGGAGGCTTAAGGGCTGTGCTTGCTGGACTTTAACTTTTTTTTTTAAACACTTTTTCATGCGACCTTTTTACCGCATGATTCCTGCATGAATAATGGCTGTTTCCACATCTTTTTTCCCGCATGCGGAAAACATGCGGAAAATATTAGTGAATGTGGAAAAAATGCGGAGTTTACCGCTGGCGGGAATATAGCGGTAAAATTTTGCGGAAAATTTGGCTCTTTGAGAATAGAGCCCATTGTGCTACTATAGGAGCAAGAGTCCAGCATGTGTTTAGCTAGAGTGACCATACGTCCCAGATTACCTGGGACGGGTCCCAGATTCGGGGTCCCCTGTCCCAGGCTGGCTTGGGTCCCAGGAAAAGTCCCACTTTTAGATGCAGGACGTCCCAGCTGCGGGAGTATGTGACATCAGTGTTCCGTCCTCGGCCCACCGCCGCCCTGCTCTGCCCTGCTGCTACTGCTCCCCTCCCTCCCTGTCTTCTGCCTGCATTGAATTGGCTAACAACTGGATTCCTGTCGCAGTCTGCCCCGCCCCCCGCTGTTTAAAGGGAACCTAAACTGAGAGGGGTATGGATTTTTCTTTTAACCTGCCTGGCGTTCTATTAAGATCGCCAGGCAGGCTGCGGGAGGGTTTTTTTTTAATAAAAAAAAAACTATTTCATGCAGCCAACTGAAAGTTGGCTGCATGAAAGCCCACTAGAGGGCGCTCCGGAGGCGATCTTCCGATCGCCTCCGGCGCCCAGAATAAACAAGGAAGGCCGCAATGAGCGGCCTTCCTTGTTTTGCTTATATCGTCGCCATAGCGACGAGCGGAGTGACGTCATCGACGTCAGCCGACGTCCTGACGTCAGCCGCCTCCGATCCAGCCCTTAGCGCTGGCCGGAACTTTTTGTTCCGGCTGCGCAGGGCTCAGGCGGCTAGGGGGGCCCTCTTTCGCCGCTGCTCGCGGCGAATCGCCGCAGAGCGGCGGCGATCAGGCAGCACACGCGGCTGGCAAAGTGCCGGCTGCGTGTGCTGCTTTTTATTTCAGCCAAATCGGCCCAGCAGGGCCTGAGCGGCAGGCTCCGGCGGTACTGGACGAGCTGAGCTCGTCCAGACCGCCCAGCAGGTTAAACAATACCAGTTGCCTGGCAGCCTTGTTGCTCTCTATGGCTGCAGAAGTGGCTGAATGACACACCTGAAACAAGCATGCAGCTAATCCAGTCTGACTTCAGTCAGAGCTAGAGTGACCAGACGTCCCGGATTGCCCGGGACACGTCCCGGATTCGGGGTCCGCTGTCCCAGGCTTAATGAGGTCCCGGGAAACGTCCCGCTTTCAGCAGTGGGACGTCCCGGCCTCGGGACTCTGGCCACTCTCTCCTCAATGAACTGGCAGCAGCGTCTATAGACGCCGTGCCAGTTCATTGCCCGCAGCCCCGCTCCAGCCTCGTCTTCCGGTGTCTGTTTCCGACACCGGCAGGCGAGCAGGGCTACGGCAAGATGGCTGCCGAAGCCCTGTACTGGAGACCTATTTGTGTCACTAGTACAGGGCTTCGGGCGCCATCTTGCCGTAGCCCTGTCAGCGCGGGAGAGAAGAGCAGGAGGAGGAAGACGGTCCCGGGACGGAGCAGCGCGCCAGAGGCCGGACACTTCTGCCAGGTGAGTAAATGCTTTCTTTTCCAGGTGAAATGTTTGCCCGCATTGTTTCTTTTCCAGGTGAAATGTTTGCCCGCATTGTTTCTTTTCCAGGTGAAATGTTTGCCCGCATTGTTTCTTTTCCAGGTGAAATGTTTGCCCGCATTGTTTCTTTTCCAGGTGAAATGTTTGCCCGCATTGTTTCTTTTCTGGTGAAATGTTTGCCCGCATTGTTTCTTTTCCAGGTGAAATGTTTGCCCGCATTGTTTCTTTTCCAGGTGAAATGTTTGCCCGCATTGTTTCTTTTCTGGCGAAATGTTTGCCCGCAGTGCGTTTCTTTTCTGGCGAAATGTTTGCCCGCATTGCGTTTCTTTTCTGGTGAAATGTTTGGCCGCAGTGCGTTTCTTTTCTGGTGAAATGTTTGCCCGCAGTGCGTTTCTTTTCTGGTGAAATGTTTGGCCGCAGTGCGTTTCTTTTCTGGTGAAATGTTTGGCCGCAGTGCGTTTCTTTTCTGGTGAAATGTTTGCCCGCAGTGCGTTTATTTTGTACTGACATTTTGCCCGCATTGCGTTTATTTTGTACTGACATGTTTGCCCGCATTGCATTTATTTTATACTGACATGTTGCCTATTGCGTTTATTTTCTGGTGTCCGGGGTAACTGTTACTGCATTTATTATTTAATGGTCATAGATGGCTATGTTTGCTGCTTTGTGGTTACGGTATACTATTAGCATCACACAGTTTCTGCACACCCATGATACAAAGTCTCGTTTGTCCACATCATGGCGTAAACACTGCTTTCTTATGCCTCGCTGTTACATCATTACGTTAGCTCCGCCCATACAATGTCATGGCCACGCCCATTTTTTCGCCGCCCTCCCCCAGTCTTCGCCGCTGCGTGCTCCTCACTCCTTCCCACTTTTCGCCCCCCCCCCCCCCCCCGTCCCAGGTTGGACCCACAAAAATATGGTCACTCTAGTTTAGCGTCCACCAATCTCACCTGTCGCGACAGCAAGAGATCCAGACTGGCGGATTAAGGCCTCTTTTCCACGAACTGTTGATAGGCAGTGAAATGCCTCTCAAACTCTCACAACTGCTCACTACTGCCCGGTAACTGCTTGCTGCTGCCCGGTAACAGCTTGCTGCTGCCTGGTAACAGCTTGCTGCTGCCCGGTAACAGCTTGCTGCTGCCCGGTAACTGCTTGCTGCTGCCCGGTAACTGCTTGCTGCTGCCTGGTAAATGCTTGCTGAGCACACAGCTCAACAGTTCGTGGAAAAGAGGCCAAACACTCTCAACTGCTCACTGCTGCCTGGTAACTGCTCACTGCTGCCTGGTAACTGCCCACTGCTGCCTGGTAACAGCTTGCTGCTGCCTGGTATCTGCTCACTGCTTCCTGGTAACTGCTCACTTCTGCCTGGTAACTGCTTGTTGCTGCCTGGTATCTGCTCACTGCTTCCTGGTAACTGCTCACTTCTGCCTGGTAACAGCTTGCTGCTGCCTGGTATCTGCTCACTGCTTCCTGGTAACTGCTCACTTCTGCCTGGTATCTGCTCACTGCTTCCTGGTAACTGCTCACTGCTGCCTGGTAACTGCTCACTTCTGCCTGGTAACTGCTTGTTGCTGCCTGGTACCTGCTCACTGCTTCCTGGTATCTGCTCACTGCTTCCTGGTATCTGCTCACTGCTGCCTGGTAACTGCTCACTGCTGCCTGGTAACTGCTTGCTGAGCACACAGCTCACAGCTCAACAGTTTGTGGAAAGGAGGCCTTAGTCCTCACATACATAATCTTACATTTATTATCAGCTCTGAGCCTTGTATGCCAAGAAATCGCCCAGTCATTCCATCTCTGGGTCACCTTCTACTCTGGTCATCTGCCACAGATCGCGTTACAGAAGCTTTGTCATCAGGAAACAGGGACAGCATGCTTAAAGCGGACCTGAACTCTTGCACAGGGCATAAGGAAAACATAGAGAAACGCACCCTGTGTGTATTTAGAGAGTTTAGCCTGTCTAATTCACCCTTATCTGTGCATAATCACAAGTTGTAATTTGATCCCTCAGCTGTGTTAGCTGGCTGCCACGACAGAGCAGCTAACTGGTAAACACAGGATGTTAACCCTATGTCTGCTTCCATGAAAGCAGGAAGTAGACACACTGCAGATTTATTGCAGGATTTGTATCAGCTGTAACAAATGTTTTTCTTTAAAGGTTATTATGCTGTTGCTTATCTTTTAGAGCAGCGAGGAAGGTCTGAGTACAGGTCCACTTTAATGTTAAAGACGCACCATAACAACATATGGTAAAATGCGCTACAAAATTCAGGATACCCAATTTTACATTAATTATCCTGGTTTCAGCCTCATAAACACTTCCCATGTATTGCTATATATTAATATGTCGCCTCGCCCTGGGTACATTACACAGCTGCATGATTTTTAGCCTAGGCTATGTGCAATTCTCCTCCCATTCTGGGAGGTAAGGTGTTATTATTTCTACTGACTTCGGAACACACAGTAAACAAGCATTTTGCAAAGCTGCACCGGCCAGCAGTAAATATGTCACCACCTGTGATAAATTTCAGAATACAACTCAAGGGCAGGAAAGATTTTATAAAGGGCAAACAGTGACTAAATAATGTATAAATGATAAGCAATTTGATAATTTAGTTACATTCGATAAAATTCCTGCTTAATCTGTATATCATTTTATAAAGAAGTAGCACACATTACCATCTTACAAACCAAAGTGCTGCAGAAGATGTCAGTGCCATATAAATACATACATAATACTATGGTAGGACATTACACTATGACTATGGTAGGATTAGAGTGTGAGCTCCTCTGAGGACAGTCAGTGACATGACTATGTACTCTGTAATGTGCTGCAGAAGATGTCAGTGCCATATAAATACATACATAATAATATGGGAGGACATTAGACTATGACTATGGCAGGATTAGAGTGTGAGCTCCTCTGAGGACAGTCAGTGACATGACTATGTACTCTGTAAAGTGCTGCAGAAGATGTCAGTGCTATATACATAATAATAATAATATGGTAGGACATTAGACTATGACTATGGTAGGATTAGAGTGTGAGCTCCTCTGAGGACAGTCAGTGACATGACTATGTACTCTGTAATGTGCTGCAGAAGATGTCAGTGCTATATAAATACATAATAATAATATGGTAGGACATTACACTATGAATATGGTAGGATAAAAGTGTGAGCTCCTCTGAGGACAGTCAGTGACATGACTATGTACTCTGTACAGTGCTGCAGAAGATGTCAGTGCTATATAAATACATAATAATAATATAGTAGGACATTAGACTATGACTATGGTAGGATTAGAGTGTGAGCTCCTCTGAGGACAGTCAGTAACATGACTATGTACTCTGTAATGTGCTGCAGAAGATGTCAGTGCTACATAAATACATAATAATAATATGATAGGACATTAGACTATGACTATGGTAGGATTAGATTGTGAGCTCCTCTGAGGACAGTCAGTGACATAACTATGCACTCTGTAATGTGCTGCAGAGGATGTCAGTGCTTTATAAATACATAATAATAATATGGTAGGGCATTAGACTATGACTATGGTAGGATTAGATTGTGAGCTCCTCTGAGGACAGTCAGTGACATGACTATGCACTCTGTAATGTGCTGCAGAAGATGTCAGTGCTATATAAATACATACTAATAATATGGTAGGACATTAGACTATGACTATGGTAGGATTAGATTGTGAGCTCCTCTGAGGACAGTCAGTGACATAACTATGTACTCTGTAATGTGCTGCAGGAGATGTCAGTGTTATATAAATACATAATAATAATATGGTAGGGCATTAGACTATGACTATGGTAGGATTAGATTGTGAGCTCCTCTGAGGACAGTCAGTGACATGACTATGTACTCTGTAATGTGCTGCAGGAGATGTCACCGCTATATAAATACATAATAATAATATGGTAGGACATTAGACTATGACTCTGGTAGTGATTAGAGTGTGAGCTCCTCTGAGGACAGTCAGTGACATGACTATGTACTCTGTAATGTGCTGCAGAAGATGTCACCGCTATATAAATACATAATAATAATATGGTAGGACATTAGACTATGACTATGGTAGGATTAGAGTGTGAGCTCCTCTGAGGACAGTCAGTGACATGACTATGTACTCTGTACAGTGCTGCAGGAGATGTCAGTGCTATATAAATACATAATAATAATATGGTAGGACATTAGACTATGACTATGGTAGGATTAGAGTGTGAGCTCCTCTGAGGACAGTCAGTGACATGACTATGTACTCTGTAATGTGCTGCAGAAGATGTCAGTGCTATATAAATACATAATAATAATATGGTAGGACATTAGACTATGACTATGGTAGGATTAGAGTGTGAGCTCCTCTGAGGACAGTCAGTGACATGACTATGTACTCTGTACAGTGCTGCAGAAGATGTCAGTGCTATATAAATACATAATAATAATATGGTAGGACATTAGACTATGACTATGGTAGGATTAGAGTGTGAGCTCCTCTGAGGACAGTCAGTGACATGCCTATGTACTCTGTAAAGTGCTGCAGGAGATGTCAGTGCTATATAAATACATAATAATAATATGGTGGGACATTAGACTGTGACTATGGTAGGATTAGATCGTCAGCTGCTCTGTGGACTGACGATACAATAATAATTATATGAATTTTGGTTTGCATGCATATTTAATGCAAACGGGGTACACAATATACCATAGCACTGTATAGCACAGCACAGTATCGCATAACATAGCATTGTATAGCACAACATAGTATTGCACAGCACTGTGTAGCACAGCATAGCACTATATAGCACAGCCAGTATCGCCTAGAATAGCACTACTGTATAGCACAGCATAGCACTGTATTGCACAACATAGCACTGTATAGCACAGCATAGCACTGTATTAGCACTGTATTGCACAGCATAGCACCGTATAGCACAGCATAGCACTGTATAGCACAGCATAGCACTGTATAGCACAGCATAGCACTGTATAGTACAGCACAGCACACCACAGCACAGTACCACACTGCATAGCATATTACTGTACAGCACAGCATAGCACAGCACGATCAGCACCTTGCACACAGCACTGCATAGCACAGCACCTTGCACACAGCACTGCATAGCACAGCACCTTGCACACAGCACTCCATAGCACAGCACATTGCACACAGCACTGCATAGCACAGCACATTGCACACAGCACTGCATAGCACAGCACCACGCACACAGCACAGCACCTCATTGCATAGCATATCACTGTACAGCACCACACAGCACTGCATAGCACAGCACCACGCACACAGCACAGCACCTCATTTCATAGCATATCACTGTACAGCACCACACAGCACTGCATAGCACAGCACCACACAGCACTGCATAGCACAGCACCATGCACACAGCAAAGCACCTCGTTGCATAGCATATCACTGTACAGCACCACACAGCACTGCATAGCACAGCACCACGCACACAGCACAGCACCTCATTGCATAGCATATCACTGTACAGCACCACACAGCACTGCATAGCACAGCACCACACAGCACTGCATAGCACAGCACCACACAGCACTGCATAACACAGCACCTTGCACACAGCACTGCATAGCACAGCACCACACAGCACAGCATAGCACAGCACAGCATAGCACACCACCACGCACACAGCACAGCACCTCATTGCATAGCATATCACTGTACAGCACCACACAGCACTGCATAGCACAGCACCACACAGCACTGCATAGCACAGCACCACGCACACAGTACAGCACCACATTGCATAGCATGTCACTGTACAGCCCCACACAGCACTGCACAGCACAGCACCATGCACACAGCACTGCATAGCACAGCACCATGCACACAGCACAGCACCACATTGCATAGCATATTACTGTACAGCACCACACTGCACAGCACAGCACCACGCACACAGCACAGCACCACATTGCATAGCATATCACTGTACAGCACCACACAGCACTTCATAGCACAGCACCACGCACACAGCACAGCACCTCATTGCATAGCATATCACTGTACAGCACCACACAGCACTGCATAGCACAGCACCACATTGCATAGCATATCACTGTACAGCACCACACAGCACTGCATAGCACAGCACCACGCACACACCACACAGCACCTTGCACACAGCACTGCACAGCACAGCACCACGCACACAGCTCAGCACCTTGCACACAGCACTGCACAGCACAGCACCACGCACACAGCACAGCACCCCATTGCATAGCATATCACTGTACAGCACCACACAGCACTGCACAGTACCATGCACACAGCACAGCACCACATTGCATAGCATATCACTGTACAGCACCACACAGCACTGCACAGCACCACACAGCACTGCATAGCACAGCACCATGCACACAGCATAGCACCACATTTCATAGCATATCACTGTACAGCACCACACAGCACTGCACAGCACAGCCCCACACTGCACAGCACAGCACCATGCACACAGCACTGCATAGCACAGCACCATGCACACAGCACAGCACCCCATTGCATAGCATATCACTGTACAGCACCACACAGCACTGCACAGTACCATGCACACAGCACAACACAACATTGCATAGCATATCACTGTACAGCACCACACAGCACTGCACAGCACCACACAGCACTGCACAGCACAGCACCACACAGCACTGCATAGCACAGCACCATGCACACAGCACAGCACCCCATTGCATAGCATATCACTGTACAGCACCACACAGCACTGCACAGCACAGCACCACACAGCACTGCACAGCACTGCATAGCACAGCACCATGCACACAGCACAGCACCACATTTCATAGCATATCACTGTACAGCACCACACAGCACTGCACAGCACAGCCCCACACTGAACAGCACAGCACCATGCACACAGCACTGCATAGCACAGCACCATGCACACAGCACAGCACCACATTGCATAGCATATCACTGTACAGCACCACACAGCACTGCACAGCACAGCACCACACAGCACTGCATAGCACAGCACCACACAGCACTGCACAGCACAGCACCATGCACACAGCACAGCACCACATTGCATAGCATATTACTGTACAGCACCACACAGCACTGCACAGCACAGCACCACACAGCACTGCATAGCACAGCACCATGCACACAGCACAGCACCACATTGCATAGCATATCACTGTACAGCACCACACAGCACTGCACAGCACAGCACCACACAGCACAGCACCACATTGCATAGCATATCACTGTACAGCACCACACAGCACTGCATAGCACAGCACCACGCACACAGCACAGCACTGCACAGCACCACACAGCACAGCACCACATTGCATAGCATATCACTGTACAGCACCACACAGCACTGCATAGCACAGCACCACGCACACAGCACAGCACTGCACAGCACAGCACCACACAGCACTGCATAGCACAGCACCATGCACACAGCACAGCACTGCACAGCACAGCACCACACAGCACTGCATAGCACAGCACCATGCACACAGCACAGCACCATGCACACAGCACAGCACCACGCACACAGCACAGCACCTTGATAAGGATAAATACCCAGAGGAATTCTTTGGCATTTATTAAGAAAAGATCACAATAAACAAATTCGCTATTCATGAATGCTGAACGCTGGAAGGTAACAGCAGCTCCACATTGTAATAAGCAGCTAAATGGTCTCTTCCAGTCATTTTCTGATCTAGTGACAGACCTTGTATAATGGTTTATAAATTATTCCTGTTCCCTGATATGAGATGCTGATTTGCCTCCTCTGGTATCAGCTCTTTGTACAGAGGAAGGAAGGGGGGGGGGGGGAGGGGGATTTGGGGGAATTATAGAAGTTATTCAGCCGCAAAACACAAACATAATCACAAAACAACATTTCCCCAGCATTGTGTTCCTATAATAGCATAAAGTACATAAATAGTCAAATACATTGCGGCCCAATGTGGCATTTCCTACTGGATGAATCCACTGCACCTTGGCTTATCATTATATTCCGAAACAAAAAGAGCAAAAGACAAGAGATGGACTGTTATAGCAGGAAAAACAGCACTGGCCCCAAACAGATGCCTTGAGGTACAGTCATTGACAGGCTGACAGCAGCTGTGTAATGTACCCAGGGCCGGTTCTAGACTTTTTGCTGCCTGAGGCAAACTTGTGGGTATGCCCCCCCCCACCCCATTTGAATGGACGCACATCACCTGACAATTTGCACCGTAAGTTATAGCTGCCGTGAGCCCCAAAAAAACACCTTCAGTATAGGTAGGTAGCCAGTTATAGGTGCCCCCAGTGTTGGTAGCTACTTGCAGTTGCCCCCAGTATAGGTTGGCCAAGCACTCTCTTCACTTTCTGTTTCTGCCTGGTGCTGTCCCCAGACTTCTGCCGCCTGAGGAAGTTGCCTCACTTGGCATCATGGGCGGACCGGGCCTGCATGTACCTGGATTTGTTGCTACTAGGTGCAGGCTGAAGAGCACTGACCCTAAACAGATGCCTTGAGGTACAGTCATTGACAGCAGCTACATCATTCATGTACCCAGATGTGGTGCTACTCGGGGCAAGCTGAGGAGCACTGACCCTAAACAGATGCCTTGAGGTACAGTCATTGACAGCAGCTACATCATTCATGTACCTGGATTTGTTGCTACTAGGTGCAGGCTGAAGAGCACTGACCCTAAACAGATGCCTTGAGGTACAGTCATTGACAGCAGCTACATCATTCGTGTACCCAGATGTGGTGCTACTCGGCGCAAGCTGAGGAGCACTGACCCTAAACAGATGCCTTGAGGTACAGTCATTGACAGCAGCTACATCATTCATGTACCTGGATTTGTTGCTACTAGGTGCAGGCTGAAGAGCACTGACCCTAAACAGATGCCTTGAGGTACAGTCATTGACAGCAGCTACATCATTCGTGTACCCAGATGTGGTGCTACTCGGCGCAAGCTGAGGAGCACTGACCCTAAACAGATGCCTTGAGGTACAGTCATTGACAGCAGCTGGGAAATGTACCCAAATGTGGTGCTACTCTTTGGAATCGCATAGCAAAACGTTGCTAGTGGAAAACAACTCTTAGCGCTACCAACCGGGGCGCTGACAATCGTCAGCGATTCCGAAAAAACCCCGCTTTGCTAATGTATTTAAATGCGGATGAACCCACTAATGCAATTGAGATTAGGGTTGATCACAATTGCAGGATATGCAGCATTTCGAGCGCTCAATGCTAAGTATAGAAGAGCTGCAAAATTGTTAGAAAAATGATTTTTGCAGCGATTTGGAGGCCAAGCGATTTGAATTTTAAATAAAGTTTATTATACTTACAAAGTGTCCCGATCTCCAGCTTCCCCCTGTAGTCCCGCTCCCTAGCAGAAGCGTTCACAGGCACTTTTCTGATTGGTCCTAGAGAAGCACCTGTGACCTCTTCCTTTAGGGGCGGGGCTAAGGATGGAAGCCAGGGGTCTAGTCCTGGAAAAAGAAGTGAGTGGACTTACCCTAAAAATCCCTGCGCCACGCGTAAAAAAATGGGCGTGGTCAAGCGTAGCGTGGGCGTGGTCATGGGTGGGGCCAAATATACATGGCCTTAGCAGTGGTATAAAAGGTTTGCCAGGGGAAGTTTGAGCTCTGTCAGTGTATCCCCAAAATGTAGATGTAATCTGACAGCATTTCACCAAAAATACACATAATCTGGCAGAGGTTCCTCCAAAATACAGATAATATGGCAGTGGTTCCCCCAAAATAGACAATCTGGCAGCAGCAGTTCCCCCAACATACACATAATCTGGAAGCAGTTCCCCAAAATACGCAAAACCTGGCAGCGGATCACCCAAAATACACGTAACACCCAAAATACATGTAATCTGGCAGCAGTGGTCCCCAACATACACAATCTGGCAGCAGTTCCCCAAAATACACGTAATCTGGCATCAGCGGTTCCCCAAAAATACAGATCTGACAGCAGTTCTCCCAAAATAGGTACCCCCAGTATAGCTAGCCAGGTCTATAGGTGCCCCAGTATAAGTAGTCATGTGTATAGTTGTCCCCAGAATAGGTGGCGAGATGTAGAGATGTCACCAGAATAGGTAGCCAGGTGTATAGATGTCCTTAGAATAGGTGGTCAGGTGTATAGATATTCCCAGAATAGGTGGCCAAGTGTATAGATGTCCCCAGAATAGGTAGCCAGGTCTATAGGTGTCCCCAGTATAGCCAGGTGTCCCCAGTATATGTAACCAGGTGTTCAGGTGTCCCCAGTATAGCCAGGTGTATAGGTGCCCCCAGTATAGCCAGGTGTATAGGTGTCCCCAGTATAGCCAGGTGTATAGGTGTCCCCAGTATATGTAGCCAGGTGTATATGTGCCCAGTATATGTGCTCAGTATATGTAACCAGGTGTATATGTGCTCAGTATATGTAGCCAGGTGTATAGTGGCCCCAGTATATGTAGCTAGGTGTATAGTGGCCCCAGTATATGTAGCCAGGTGTATAGTGGCCCGAGTATATGTAGCCAGGTGTATAGTGGCCCCAGTATATGTAGCCAGGTGTATAGTGGCCCCAGTATATGTAGCCAGGTGTATATGTCCCCAGTATATGTAGCCAGGTGTATATGTGCCCAGTATATGTAGCCAGGTGTATATGTGCCCAGTATATGTAGCCAGGTGTATAGGTGTCCCCAGTATATGAAGCCAGGTGTGTAGTGGCCCCAATATATGTAGCCAGGTGTATAGTGGCCCCAGTATATGTAGCCAGGTGTATAGGTGTCCCCCCTAGCACCCTGGAGGGGAGCAGCACAGCAGAGAGGAGCATTGTGCGCAGCGTGGGGAAGGGTGGACGTTTCCTCCCCCCCCCCTTCCCTCACCTTGGGGCTCCTCTCCGTGGCTCTCCCCTCCATAAAGAATGCGGCGGCGGTGGCTGGCGGCGGTGACTGGCAGCGGCATCAGTGGGCGGGACTTACCTCCTCCAGCGTTCCGGCAAGTGGACGCTGTTCGTGCAGCTACTCTGGTCTAGTGAAGACCAGAGTAGCTGCACGAACAGCGTCAACCCGGAACGCTGGAGGAGGTAAGTCCCGCCCACTGATGCCGCTGCCAGTCACCGCCGCCAGCCACCGCCGCCGCATTCTTTATGGAGGGGAGAGCCACGGAGAGGAGCCCCAAGGTGAGGGAGGGGGGGGGGGGGGGAACGTCCGCCCTTCCCCACGCTGCGCACAATGCTCCTCTCTGCTGTGCTGCTCCCCTCCAGGGTGCTAGGGGGGACGGCGTCCACTGTCCAAAAAAAGTGGGTGAACGCCGTCCCCCCGCGTTCACGCAGGACTCGACCCCTGATGGAAGCCCTACATGGGGAGCCCTGGTAAGTATGATAAAGTTAAAAAAAAAAAAACGAAGCGCTAATTGAAACCGCTGTACGGTTAACTTCAAAACAAAAGCAATCACCCTAGGAATTGCTGCACACAGATTTAAAGAGAACCTGAGGTGGGATTTAATTATGTTACTGGGGCACAGAGGCTGGTTGTGCACACTAAGACCAGCCTCCGTTGCCCTATGGTGTGCCTCCATGTCCCCCCGCTCCCCCGCCTCCTCCGCATCGGCGCACCCGCCCGTGTCCCTTCCCTCCCGCTGATAGGAGGGAAGTGACGCGGGCGGGTAGCTCCGATACGGAGGAGGCGGGGGAGCGGCGCTGACTGACAGCGCATAGGTAAACATTGTGCTGACGACGCACTGTGTGTCGCCAGCACTGCGGGGGTATAGCGGCGCGCAGGGGGGACATGGAGGCACACCATGGGGCAACGGAGGCTGGTCTTAGTGTGCACAACCAGCCTCTGTGCCCCAGTAACGTAATTAAATCCCACCTCGGGTTCTCTTTAAGACAAGACAAGACAAATAAAATTTATCTCCTGGCGGACTCAAAGCGCCAGAGCTGCAGCCACTAGGACATGCTCTATAGGCAGTAGCAGTGTTAGGGAGACTTGCCTAAGGTCTCCTACTGAATAGGTGCTGGCTTACGGAACAGGCAGATCCGAAATTCAAACCCAGGTCTCCTGCGTCAGAGGCAGAGCCCTTAACCATTACACCATCCAGCCATTTAAAAAAACACTATCGCGAAAAAAGTAAGCAGTTAAAATCTAAAAGAACCGACAGGTTTTAGGACAGTCCATCTCCTCATGGGGGACTCCCAGCGTTTTCTTTGTTTTGAACAGCATTTCCTGAACAGCAGTTGTAAAGTCTAACTGACAAAATAGTGTGCAAGCGAGTAGGGAGGCTGGCTGGTATCTTACTATTTTGGCAGTTAAACTGCTGTTCAGTAAATGCTGTTGAAAACAAAGTAAACCCTGAGAATACCCCATGAGGAGATGAACTGGCCAAAAACCTGTCAGATATTAATTGCCTACTTTTTTCACAATAGTGGTCCTTTAAAAGTGCCGCATCGATTCCTAGTGGGTGCCAGCCCATACTATCGGTTTTACCGTATTGTCTGATCAGCGTACATCACCATGTTCCCCTAGTTTGATGTACTAATTTGTATTTCCTGTGACAGGTAAGGCCTCAGCCTGCTCCGCCAAATACAGAATACACTGGCGGGCTTGCGATTCCGTCTGTTAGGGCAGAAGTCAGAGATACGCCGCGATAAACAGACTCCCGGGAGTCGCAGAGAGACGTCGTGGGAGAGAGAGATCACCAGGAATGATACCCGCAGGACTGATATCCACACATCGCGGTAATAAGCCTTAACACCTTCACCACTACATCGCAACACCTCCGCCGCGCTCCACGCACCAGAGACACAACTTGCTAAATGTATCTTTAGATTTCGCTTTTTTTTTCTGATCAAAGATCCCCAGCGACATCCTCGCTGAAATCACGCCGGCTTTTGTTTCTGTTTGGTCCAAGGTGAAAATCTGCATTTCCCCACAGAAATGACAAATCACAAAAATATCAAAGCGGCCTCCCGCGTACCCACAGCGCGCGTTCCCTGCAGCGCATCCCCCTCGCCGCCCAGTAAACTCACCCCGGGCTTTTGTCATTTCAGCTCCTCCTGGACTCCCGTGTTTATAAATCCCGTCTCTGTCTGATTACCGACGCTATGTGGGTAACACTCAACAAAAATCAGTCTTTATTCTTTGAAAGTGGAAACGGCAGACAGGATGTTTACTTTCAACACAGTGGGGAAAGCGGAAATCTTAAAGCACACCTGAAGCGGAAAAAAAATCATGATATAATGAATTGTATGTGTAGTATGGATAATGAATAGCACTTTAGTGGCACAGAAAAGAGTCACTGTCTGCTGTTGTGCTACTGTGCAGGCAGGCACTGCACACAGGTTTCTGTACTGTACTGTATTAGCTAGCCAGTGATTATACTGTCAGTTAGTGAGTGTAGTTCAGAGTGTACTGTGCTGCTAGTGTCTGCTGTTGTGCAACTGTGCAGGCAGGCACTGCACACAGGTTTCTGTACTGTACTGTATTAGCTAGCCAGTGATTATACTGTCAGAATGAATGGATGGATGGATGAATAGAAAGGTTAAAGATAAAATGAAGAGGAAAAAGAATGCCTATAAGGTCTTAAAACAGGAGGGGACCGAGGCTGCACTAAGCAATTATAAGGAGTGCAATAAAAATTGTAAAAAAGAAATTAGGCAGGCAAAGATTGAAGCTGAAAAACAAATCGCTAGGGATATCAAATCTAACCCAAAAAAGTTTTACAAGTACATTAACTCTAAAAAAAGAAAGGTTGACTGTATAGGACTCCTAAAGGATGAGGATGGGAACTCAATGGTGGATGACCAAGGTAAGGCAGAGTTATTAAATGCTTTCTTTGTTTCTGTCTTCACAAAAGAAACAGCACTGTTGCAAACTACAGAGGCGGAAGAGTCTCAATCTTCTAACTGTAATATTAAATACTTAACGCAGGAAGAAGTAAAGGCAAGACTAAATAAATTAAAAATAGACAAGGCACCTGGCCCGGATGGCATGCATCCTCGGGTCCTAAGGGAATTAAGTTCAGTTATAGATAAACCCCTTTATCTTATCTTTTGTGACTCTCTTGCAACTGGCAGAGTCCCAGTGGATTGGCGTACAGCCCACGTTTTCCCATTATTTAAGAAGGGCAAAAAATCTGATCCAGGAAATTATAGACCTGTAAGTTTAACATCAGTTGTATGCAAACTATTTGAGGGGTTACTAAGAGATACTATACATGACTTCATAGTAGAAAATAATCTTATTTCTCAGCATCAACATGGGTTTACTAAAGACAGGTCCTGTTTGACTAACATGCTCAGCTTTTATGAGGTAGTGAATGCTAATATGGATATTGGGAATGCTGTAGAGGTGATATACTTGGACTTTGCAAAGGCCTTCGACACTGTTCCCCACAAAAGTCTGGTGCAAAAGTTGAGGATGCAAGGACTGGGGAAGAGTCTGTGTTCATGGATAGGGAACTGGCTAACGGACAGAAAACAAAGAGTTGTGGTCAATGGATCGTACTCAAAATGGGAGACTGTTAGCAGTGGGGTCCCACAGGGGTCTGTTCTGGGTCCAGTGCTCTTCAATTTATTTATTAATGACCTAGTAGATGCAGTAGTGAGCAATGTTGCTATTTTTGCAGATGATACAAAATTGTGCAGAATCATTAACTCTCAGGAAGATAGTGTCATATTGCAACAGGATCTGGATAGGATGGCTATATGGGCACATACATGGCAGATGAAATTCAATGTTGACAAATGTAAGGTCATGCTTACATTATATGCCCTTTATATAATAACGGCTATATTTTTACAACTACTTTTTGAGCCTCATTATTTGATGAGGCCAAATCAGAGCGGATTTCCAGGCGTTTTTTTTTTGTTACAGAAGCTGCTCAGTTACAGCTTTACTGTAACAATATTTCAAAAATCCACCGACTCCGACTCCTCAGTTTAGGATTCCACCGACTCCGACTCCTCTAATTTGCATATTACAATTTTGTTGATTAAAAGTATGTAACATGAAATTCGTCTCTTAACTGCCAACGCTTAGGAATTTTACAAGACAACTGAAGTGAGAAGGATATGTAGACCACTATATTTATTCCCTTTAGACTAAAACTAGTCCTTGGTAAGAGTACTTGTAAAAGGTACAAACCGGAACAAAGAACATCTATCAGGCCCTAGGCAATGTAAGTGTGGGTGCATGTAAGAGTGATGTGCAGGTACTCTGCAGGGGAATGAGGAGATTTTAAACAGACAACACCTGTGTTCAATGTGCACAGCATTCTCAGTGGATTCCCTGCAGCTCTGTGGGGAGTGCATATGTAGAGTATAGTACTACTGTGTAACAAAGTAAACCTGAGACAGATGAAATTAAAGTTTTATACATACCTGGGGCTTCCTCCAGCCGCCTTCAGGATAATCAGTCCCTCGTTGTCCTCCTCCACCACCTGGATCTTCTACTATGAGTCCAGGTACTTGAGCCAGTCGGCCGTAGTGCGCATGCACACACTCCGCCGCCAGGAGCATACTACACCTGTGCAGCACTATTGCACAGGTGCAGAATGTTCCTGGCTGTGGGAGCGGCATGCGGCCGGACAGCGCTGACTGGCTGAATTACCAGGACTCATAGCAGAAGATCCGGGTGGTGGAGGACAGCGAGGGACTGATTAGCCTGAAGGGGGCTGGAGGAAGCCCCAGGTATGTATAAAACTTTACTTTTCATCCGTCTCAGGTACCCTGGCGGATGAGCTTTTTGTCCCTAGGCCTTCTCAAAGGACTAGAGGACATGATCTGCGCATGGAGGAAAAACGTTTTAGCCATTTATTTAGGAAAGGGTTCTTTACAGTAAGAGTGATTAAGATGTGGAATGCATTGCCACAGGAAGTCGTTATGGCAAACTCTATACCTGCATTTAAAGGGGGCTTAGATGCTTTCCTTGCGTTGAAAGACATCCATGGCTACAATTACTAGGTAATGCCTAATGATGTTGATCCAGGGATTTTATCTGATTGCCATCTGGAGTCGGGAAGGAATTTTTCCCTTTAGGGGCTAATTGGACCATGCCTTGTAAGGGTTTTTTCGCCTTCCTCTGGATCAACAGGGATATGTGAGGGAGCAGGCTGGTGTTGTACTTTATACTGGTTGAACTCGATGGACGTATGTCTTTTTTCAACCAAAATAACTATGTAAGTTAGTGTAGTTCAGAGTGTACTGTGCTGCTAGTGTCTGCTGTTGTGCTACTGTGCAGGCAGTCACTGCACACAGGTTTCTGTGCTGCAGTCAGACTATATTACTACTGTTCTGTAGAGATGTCGCGAACCTCCGTAATTCTGGCAGTACTTTTTCAATTGCAAAGTGCTTATTTTTAAGAGATTAAAAATGATCTCTTAGGCCTCATTCACATTGCGTTCCGCTTGCGTGGCCGTTCGTGCTGTCTGTTTTTGGTGGAGTTTTTTTTCCTCCTCCCGGCGCTCAGGTGTGCGATTCGTTTTGTGCTTAGCGGTTTTCTAAGCGTTTTTCCCGAGCGTTTTTTTAATTCACTCCCTGACGCAAGTCAGGAAGTGAACTCTTTGACCCGGAAAAGAATAAATACAATTTATTTATTCTTAAAAAACGCGAACGCAATTGATGCACTAAGCGATTTTGTGAGCGTTTTGCATTTCTCCTATACTTTCCATTAAGGCGGAATCGGCCCAAAACTGGCCCACACAGCGCATTGCCGACCGCACAGCGCACAACCCGCTCTAATATGGACCTTCTCATAGACATTTACTGCACAAGCGTTTGGTGGGCGAGTTTAAAAATCCCCTGCGTGTAAATAAAAGCCGAAAACGCCTACAGTGTGAACGGGCACCGGGGAGGTAACTTGGGTGAAAAAGTGAATTGTATATGAGCCACAGTCTCTTAGCTGTTTGAATGCTTCAGAAAACTGGACTGTAATCCACCCAGTGGGTCAGAGAGCTCAGAGAAGCTCTTTTAACTCTTCCTGTACAGGAAAACAATGAGACACTTCTCTTTGCTACTAATGTTCTATTTCTTAGCTGTACTACACATACAGTTCATTATCTCAGAAGTTTATTTTCACTACAGGTTTGCTTTAAGGTACCCATACACCACTCAATATTGCGGGCCGATCGACCTTCCCGTTCTATCATTTTATCACACTGGAAGAGAATCTGTGCTGAAACATGGCCACCTGATTCATCTTTCGATCGCTGGTACCATGTGACACTGGCGCATGTGTGACATCACATGGGTGGAGCCACGTGGTACCGGCACTCTGGATGACGCCGGACACGTCAGGACGCCAGGAGTCGCACCAGCGGATAGGCGAGAATGTAAAACAATGAGCACGGGCACCCACACAACCAATCAAGCCCTTGGGACCGAGATTTTCCAGCATGTCCAATTCATCCTTTCAACCAATTCCGCTGGATATCGTTTGGTTGGCCATGTTGTGGCACCGATTTTCTTCCAATTCAATAAAATTATCAGATTGAAAGGTGGACCATGTGCTGTATGGGCAACTTTTACTGCTTTCTGTGTGTCATTGTTAGGAGTTAGAGATGGCGCACATACAGTATTCTGCGAACTTCCGCTATTTGCGTCCGCAGCGAACATACGGCGTGTTTGGCCCGCCCCCTATAAATCATCATTGAGGTAAACTTTGACCCCGTACCTCATAGTCATCAGACACATGGCAGCCAATCAGCTAGCACCCCTTCCTGGACCCCCCACCCCCTATTAAAAAGCAGTTGTGGTGGCCATATTGGATTGATTCTCTGCTGATGGTTAGTGAGAGCAGGGTCAGATTTGTTGCAGATAGGTAGGGAAAGCATTAGCTAGGCCTGTGTTCTTGTTCCTCACTGACTACTTGCTGAAAGCACCCCAAATAGCCCTTTTGAGGGCTAGTACATCGTTCTCCTGTGTTTTTTGTGTGTGTGTGTGTCACTCCACAGCCCACTGACACCCAGAGCTGTGCACACTACTGCTGTTTGTTGCCACATTAAGTTGCAGGCACAGAGTACCACTCCAGTGCATTATTTGTAGGAATGTAATGTGATTTCTGCCCTTTAGCGATTAAGGCTGCTTTCACAGTGGGATGTTACAGGCGCACGTTAGAGCAGCCTGTAACACAGCCCACCGCATAGCAATGAAAAATCAATGGGCTGTTCACAGTACCCACGTTGCGTTACATTGTAACGCTGCACGTCAAGGTAAAGTGCTGCGTGCTGTACGTTATAAGCGGCTAAGCCGCGTTGGACTGTTTGCACATGCTCAGTAATGTTGGAGGAGGAGGTCTCCCCTCCTCCTCCTCGGCCAGCCACATGGCTAATTAATATTCACTGCACGGTGTGACGTGCAGTGTTTACTTCCTGGAGCGGCCGCTCTGTGCAGCGATTGGCCGGCGAGACCACGTGATGCGGCATGCGTCCAAGAGTACGCATCACGGCATCACAGGACGCATGCGGCTCGATCTGACGTCCAGCTTCTACCCCACTATGCGATGCGTTAGGTGCACGTTATGCGACCTTAATGTAGCATCTAACGCAACGTCTTAGTGGGAAATAATCCTAAAACACGACTATGTCAACTCTGTAATTTTTGGTGTGACTTTTGGCATGGACCCCCTCCGACATGCCACAGTCCAGGTGTTAGACCCCTTGAAACAACTTTTCCATCACTTTTGTGGCCAGAAACAGTCTTTGTAGGTTTCAAAATTCACCTGCCCATTGAAGTCTATGGAGATTCATCAGATTTGCCTGTTTGCGAACATTTGCGGAAGTTGGCGTTCGCTGTTCGAGAACCCAAAATTTGATGTTCGCAACATCTCTATCAGAAGTATACAACCCGGTTTTTGGCTGTGTTATCATCAGATATTCCTTAGTGACAGACCAGCCATAACAGATCCCCTTATCAACAAGATCCTCCCTAATGCCTAATCCCATCTATCCCCTTAACAATATCCCGATCCTGATGTCTGCCAACAGTCATTAATCCTCCGCACTCAAAACACCACTCGCTGGAACTCCAATCGTCATAAAAGCAGCCAGATTGTCAAAATGGGGGAACTCTGCTTCCAAAGTGGGCTGCGGTGATTTTGTAAAAGCATTATCCGAGGCGCTGGTATATATATATATATATATAAATAAACACTTAAAGAGGAACTCCAGTGAAAATAATGTAATAAAAAAGTGCTTCATTTTTACAATAATTATGTATAAATGATTTAGTCAGTGTTTGCCCATTGTAAAGTCTTTCCTCTCCCTGATTTACATTCTGACATCACATGGTGACATTTTTACTGCTGGCAGGTGGTGTCACTGGAAGGAGATGCTGCTTGCTTTTTTGCCAGTTGGACCCAGCTGTAAACAGCTGTTATTTCCCACACTGCAATGAGGTTCACAGACAAGAAACTGTCAGAACCATGGACCTGACATCACACTGTGGGAGGGGTTCACCACAATATCAGCCATACAGCGCCCCCTGATGGTCTGTTTGTGAAAAGGAAAAGATTTCTCATGGGAAAGGGGGTATCAGCTACTGATTGGGTTGAAGTTCAATTCTTGGTCACGGTTTCTCTTTAAAATCAGTTTAAAAAGGAGAGACAGTGTTGGTCTTACCTCTCCAAAACAAAAAGGCCAGTGTTTTCTGGAATGTAGTTTTATTCAAGCGCTACGGTAAAACAGACAATGCATTTCGCGGGTTATAGCCCACTTCCTCGGGTCAGTCTGAAACAGTGCCTTGCAGTGCCAAGCTTGTTTAGCCAGACTGCAAGGCACTGTTTTCAGACTGACCCGAGGAAGCAGGCTATAACGCACAAAATGCTTTGTCTATTTTAATAAAACTTACATTCTAGTAAACACTGGCTTCTTTCTTTTGGAGAGTTAAGGCAAACGCTGCCTATCCCTTTTAAACTAACTGTAACAGACAGAATCCGGCAGACTGGTGGAGGAGATAAAAAACAAAAACAAAACACAGGCTGCTACTGATGATGTCACAGGGGAGGTGATCTCAGCTTGTGTGAGATTTCACATAGGCGACGCCCCTGTGAAGGAGGGTAGCTGATGACAAACACACCCATGATCTAAAACCTCCTACTAAGCTCAGAAGTAATGGCTGCCACCTGTATAACCCTAGTTATGAGAAGAGAAGAGTGAAAAGCATGCACTGAAATGCTCATAGGCTTGAAGGAGTGTTTATTTATCTTTGTATGTGTCAGAGTGCTGCAACTAAATATTTTGAATTAAAAAAACGTTTGTTTTGTGTAACGATTGGTGTCAGCAAGAACAGATACTCTGATTATTGGTGATCTGCAGTATCACCAATAATATAGACGCTATACCTGATTATGTGTGATCTGCAGAATCACCAATAATACTGGTATAGCCAGGACCAGGACCACCAATGTGAGGGTATGTGTTTGGTGCAACAGTAATGATAGAGATACTCGCTATTCCCAGAGGAGCTGGGAGATAGGAGTGTATCTATGTAACACAGGAATACAAACTCCAGCAAGCTGGAGATACAGACAATAGAGAGATAGTTCACCCGAGGAGCGGGTGGAACTATATTACAACAAGTGTACTGATCACCCGAGGAATGGGTGATTCAGACTGTACTGTAGCCACTATTACCTGAGGGGCAGGTAGAGAGCATAGTACTGTAGTGACTATTCACCTGAGGAGCAGGTGATACAGACTGTACTGCAGCTACTCACCACCTGAGGGGCAGGTGATTCAGATAGTACTGCAGCTAGTATTCACCAGTGAAGCAGGCGATACTGGCAGAGAATCCCTCACCAGTGACTAGGCTCACTGGTGAGGATAGGAGAGTCAGACAAGCAGGTTTGGCAACAAGCGGACAGATACGGTACAGAGACAGAAAGCTAGATCAAAGTAGTGTTTCAGGCAGAGTCGGCAACTATATCAGATAGGCAAAGGTACAGAATCAATAAACAGAAGAGTAGTCAGGCTACCAGAGGGTCATAACAAATAATACAATTCAATTAGTACTTTAAGCTATCAACAGAATCTGACTAAGTGTAAATCCCCAGCTCCTGCTGGTTCTAGCACACTTTGGGATCTGACTAAGGGTCTGAGTGCTAACACGTAGCATTTGCAACAGCAGACGCGGAAAACAACTGAACGACCTGTCTTATATATACTGCAAGCGCTCCACAACGCCGCCCCAGCCACTCAGCCAATCCGGAGCATAGCTGGAGTCAGCTGATCGCCTGACTCCCCTTCTAGTTGCATAAAGGTCCTGACGCCTGGCACACGCGCGTAGCCCTTAGTCTATGAGCAATAGAAGGACCAGGCAAAGCACCAGCGTGTAACTGCGCGGCGGAAACCGCCGGCTGTGACGCGGAGATAGCCGCCATGATAGCCGGAGATAGCCGCGGTATCTGCACTATTCATTACAGTTTGGGTCCGCTTTAAAGGATACCTGAAGTGACATGTGACATGATGAGATAGACATGTGTATGTACAGTGCCTAGCACACACATAACTATGCTGCTGTGTTCCTTTTTTTTTCTTTCTCTGCCTGAAAGAGTTAATACTCAGCTATGCAAATGACATTCAGTCAGGACCCAGTCATACTACTGATAAGGAATTGCAGCCATAAAGGCGCGTACACACGCCGGATTTTTTTAAACTACGGGTCATAAAACCCGCCCGCGGGGCGGCCGTTCTGACGACAATTTGCATGTGAGCACATACTGTCGTCAGGCTGATAAGGCTGGTTTTGATCTGCCGCGCGTTACATTCAAAACGATAGTTAAAACGATAAAATAAGTTAAACCGATTGTCAAAACTAATTTGTAAATGATAATTGTCACAAAACTTTTTCTGTAAACAAAAAATGTCACGGCCCCGGGGCCCGCTATTTATCAGGCATCCTAATTTCTTCTTTGGGGTCCAATAGCCGATATTTTGCATTGGAACCTATGGTGCGCCCTCTTAGTTCATTAGCCATATGCGCCCTTTTTTCCAGTGCCTCTCTGCAACGTCTTCGACAGAGTAGCACTTTGCCTTTCCTGGCAGGTGCGCTTCTTTATCAAGCCTTCATTGCTCCATTGCAGGGTCACTGGGGAGTACAGGTGAGCAGGGCCAGTTCTACACTTTTTGCTTCCTGAGGCAAACTTGTGGGGATGCGCCCTCCGATTTGGAATGATTGCATAGCACCTGACAATTTACTCTGCTTCATTTAATGTTCTCACATGACATGCTGCCGTCCTCCATACCTCCTCAGTCAGAACAGCAGTGCCACCTCCTCCCTTCTGCTGTGCAAGTCAAATGAATCACTGCTGCTCTCCTGCTGCTTTTCCCCAATGATGCTCTCCTGTCTCCCCCCTCCTCACTCACTGTCAGACTCCTCACACAGCACAACAAGCTGCTTTTCCCCAATGATGCTCTCCTGCCTCCCCCCTCCTCACTCACTGTCAGACTCCTCACACAGCACAACAAGCTGCTTTTCCCCAATGCTGCTCTCCTGCCTCCTGCCTCCTCACTCACTGTCAGACTCCTCACACAGCACAACAAGCTGCTTTTCCCCAATGATGCTCTCCTGCCTCCCTCCTCCTCACTCACTGCCAGACTCCTCACACAGCACAACAAGCTGCTTTTCCCCAATGATGCTCTCCTGCCTCCCCCTCCTCACTCACTGTCAGACTCCTCACACAGCACAACAAGCTGCTTTTCCCCAATGATGCTCTCCTGCCTCCCCCCTCCTCACTCACTGTCAGACTCCTCACACAGCACAACAAGCTGCTTTTCCCCAATGATGCTCTCCTGCCTCCCCCCTCCTCACTCACTGTCAGACTCCTCACACAGCACAACAAGCTGCTTTTCCCCAATGATGACCTCTTCACCTCGCTCACCTCTCACTTCTCCTCCTTCTCTGACTGCATGCTGTTAGTGTAAACACAGTACAAACATGCTGACCCTGTAATCTCTGCGCCTGATGCAAGTGTTTCACCTTGCTTCATGAGAGAACCGGCTCTGCAGGTAAGTTGAGGGGGGACACCTTGAGGGGGCCCCTACAGGCTCTGGCGCTCTGGGGTAATTTCCCCTTTTGCCTCTATGGAAGTGCCGGCCCTGCGCATAGTCCTCATTCTCCCATACTTGCTACTTCATATTAAAGTAAGATTAGCGCTTTCAGATGCCGAAACTAGCGCACTCAGGGGCAACCCAGACCCCTGAATCGCACTTGTTAATTATTGTGTTGGAAATGTGACAGATGATTGTGGAGAGTGCGGTATCCCGAGCCTCTGCAGGACGCAGGGGGTGAGTTTAGTAAAAGACTCTGTTAATATCTTCCAGCGGGGAGCATTTGTTTTTTTAATAAAGTATCCATCCCTCGGTCCCCAGCTCAATTCATCTCCGATTTGAAACCAAGGGCAGGGAGAGGCGGGGGAGGCGGGAGCAGAACACAAAATCACCGATGGCTAAAAGGAGGGGGAGGGGAGTGGAGACGCTATGTGTAAGGAAGACAGAAGGTTGGCATTAGCAGGAGCCACGGGAGAAAAAAAGACGATGAAAAGACGTCTTTCTTTAGAGGCTCTCAAGAAATTAAGAACGATATGCAGAACATTTCTTATCTCTGCTGTATTATAATGAAAGTAAGACCATCCTGTCGCAAACGCAATGCCACTTCGCGATTTCCACCCGCACGGCTGCTAATATTCAAAAACATTTATGGAAATTCTTGGCTGTTGGACCCATGTAGCTTATTCTCCAGAGAAAAAAAAAATTGGCCTCAATTCTGGTAAGGTCATCAAACAAATTACCTTATGTGAGGTCATTTACCTCATGAGGTAATGACATTTAGCAATTCTGGTAGGTTTTAGTCATATTTTACCTCATGAGGTAAATTTTGAGGTAATTCATGAGGTAATTTATCGAAAATAGCTATTCTCGTGGAAATTAGGGGGCATGTTAGTGCATCATTTACCGATCAGTTTAAGTCCTGCCTGCACCTGGAGGTAAAGCCAATTTGTATGCATTTTGCAGTTTTTAGTGGAGTTCCTATTGCTGTTTTAGGCCCAGCGCACACCAAAAAACCTCTGACAGATCTGCAAAACGCTAGAGGTTTTTGGAGCAGATTTTCAGAGCCATTCTAGGCATGTGCAGAGAGATTTTCTAAGCATGCCTGGCGGTTTTTGGCGCGTTTTTGTGTATCAGATTACAAATATTGTTACAGTAAAATCTGTAACTGAACAGCTTCTATAACAAAAACGCCTGGAAAACCGCAATGATTTGGCCTCATCAAATAATGAGGCCAAAAAGTAGTTGTAAAAATATAGCCGTTATTATATAAAGAGCATATAATGTAAGCATGATTTAAAATCAGATCCTTTATTGTAACAGCATACATTTCCGTGATATAGCCGATCAGGGCCGGATTTGTAGTCTTTACCGCCCAAGGCCACTGTCACCAGCAGCCCCCCCTTTAGTAAAGCGAGATGACCCCTTCCCTCCAGTATAAGTAGCCAGATGACCCCTCCCCCCTTTCCTCCAGTATAGGTAGCCAGATGATCCCTCCCCCCTTTCCTCCAGTATAGGTAGCCAGATGATCCCTCCCCCCTTCCCTCCAGTATAGGTAGGGAGATGATCCCTCCCCCCTTTCCTCCAGTATAAGTAGCCAGATGATCCTTCCCCCCTTTCCTCCAGTATAGGTAGCCAGATGATCAATAGTTTCATTTTTTTTTTAATTCAGGGCATGACGGGAGCATAATATACAAGAAACCATCAGAGAAATGGCCGCTGGAGACCTCTGCGGCGAGCTTGCTATGACTCAGGCATGACGGGAGCCTAATATACAAGAAACCATCAGAGAAATGGCCGCTGGAGATCTCTGCAGTGAGCTCGCTATGACTCGGGCACGACGGGAGTGTGCTATACAAGAAACCATCAGAGAACTGGCCACTGGTGATCTCTGCAGCAAGCTCGCTATGACTCGGGCATGATGGGAGTGTGATATACAAGAAACCATCAGAGAAATGGCCTCTGGAGATCTCTGCAGCGAGCCGAGCTCGCTATGACTCGGGCGTGACGGGAGCGTAATATACAAGAAACCATCAGAGAAATGGCTGCTGGAGACCTCTGCAGCGAGCTCGCTATGACTCGGGCACGATGGGAGTGTGATATACAAGAAGAAACCATCAGTGAAATGGCCGCTGGAGATCTCTGCAGCGAGCTCGCTATGACTCGGTCACTACGGGTGTGTGATATACAAGAAACGAACCGAGAAATGGGCGCTGGAGATCTCTGCAGCGACCACGCTATGACTCGGTCACTACGGGAGCGTGATATACAAGAAACCATCAGAGAAATGGCTGCTGGACATCTCTGCAGCGAGCGCACTATGACTCGGGCATGACAGGAGCGTGATATACAAGAAACCATCAGAGAAATGGCCGCTGGAGATCTCTGCAGCGAGCTCGCTATGACTCGGTCACTACGGGTGCGTGATATACAAGAAACGAACCGAGAAATGGGCGCTGGAGATCTCTGCAGCGACCGCGCTATGACTCGGTCACTACGGGAGCGTGATATATAAGAAACCATCAGAGAAATGGCTGCTGGAGATCTCTGCAGCGAGCGCACTATGACTCGGGCATGACAGGAGCGTGATATACAAGAAACCATCAGAGAAATGGCCGCTGGAGATCTCTGCAGCGAGCTCGCTATGACTCGGTCACTACGGGTGCGTGATATACAAGAAACGAACAGAGAAATGGCCGCTGGAGACCTCTGCAGCGAGCTCGCTATGACTCGGTCACTACCGGTGCGTGATATACAAGAAACCATCAGAGAAATGGCCGCTGGAGACCTCTGCAGCGAGCTCGCTATGACTCGGTCACTACCGGTGCGTGATATACAAGAAACCATCAGAGAAATGGCCTCTGGAGATCTCTGCAGCGAGCTCGCTATGACTCGGGCACGACAAGAGTGTGATATACAAGAAACCATCAGAGAAATGGCTGCTGGAGACCTCTGCAGTGAGCTCGCTATGACTCGGGCACGACGGGAGTGTGATATACAAGAAACCATCAGCGAAATGGCCACTGGAGATCTCTGCAGTGAGCTCGCTATGAATCGGGCACGACAAGAGTGTGATATACAAGAAACCATCAGAGAAATGGCCGCTGGAGATCTCTGCAGCGAACTCGCTATGACTCGGTCACTACGGGTGTGTGATATACAAGAAACGAACCGAGAAATGGGCGCTGGAGATCTCTGCAGTGAGCGCGCTATGACTCGGTCACTACGGGAGCGTGATATACAAGAAACCATCAGAGAAATGGCCGCTGGAGATCTCTGCAGTGAGTTTGCTATGACTCGAGCATAACGGGAGCGTAATATACAAGAAACCATCAGAAAAATGGCCACTGGAGACCTCTGCAGCGAGCTTGCTATGACTCGGTCACTACGGGAGCGTAATATACAAGAAACCATCCGAAAAATGGCCACTGGAGACCTCTGCAGCGAGCTTGCTATGACTCGAGCATAACGGGAGCGTAATATACAAGAAACCATCAGAAAAATGGCCACTGGAGACCTCTGCAGCGAGCTTGCTATGACTCGGTCACTACGGGAGCGTAATATACAAGAAACCATCCGAAAAATGGCCGCTGGAGATCTCTGCAGTGAGCTTGCTATGACTCAGTCACTACAGAAGCGTGATATACAAGAAATTATCAGAGAAATGGCCGCTGGAGATCTCTGCAGTGAGCTTGCTATGACTCAGTCACTACAGAAGCGTGATATACAAGAAATGATCAGAGAAATGGCCGCTGGAGATCTCTGCAGTGAGAAGAACACAAGGGCTGCACACAAACGTTCTAATATTGAGGCTTGATTGCACCATTTATCCTGAAGTGGCCTTACACAGGTACTTGTACAATCGCATGTATACCATCACAGGCTGTCTCTAAAGTATTGTCATTAGTGCAGAAATATTACCCCATGTATAAACACAATGGCGGTACATGATAATTACTAAAATACACCCAATACTTAGTTATCCACAATAAATGTTACATATAAACTGAACAGCTTTTTGAGTTTAATTTATATCATATATATATATGTATATATATATATATATATATATATATATATATATATATATATATATATATATATATATACAATTAAAAGTGGAACATGTTGAAGTTTTTAACTATAATTATGTCACATGATGAACTAATAGTGCTTTAAAGAGGAACTCCAGTTAAAATAATGTAATAAACAGTGCTTCATTTTTACAATAATGATGTATAAATGATTTAGTCAGTGTTTGCCCATTGTAAAATCTTTTAATTCCCTGATTTACATTCTGGCATTTATCACATGGTGACATTTTTACTGCTGGCAGGTGATGTAGCTGCTGCTTGCTGTTTTGTCAATTGGAAACAGCTGTCAACAGCTATTTCCCACAATGCAACAAGGTTCACAGACAGGAAACTGCCAGGAGTACCACGGTCCTCAGAGTTTCTTGTGGGAGGGGCTTCACCACAATATCAGTCATACAGCACCCCCTGATGGTCTGTTTGTGAAAAGGAATAGATTTGTCATGTAAAATGGGGTATCCGCTACTGATTGGGATGAAGTACATCTTGTGCAAAATAAAAACAATGGCCCCAATCCAGTTACATTTTTCTCCTAACGGTAGGTGAGGTGATATTTCACTTCTTATCAATAATAAAAAGCCTTTTAAGGCACCAGCAAGCAAGCAAATACTCTGAATAATTTTGACTGTACCTGCTCACCTAAGTTTTGGTCCTTTTTTCTTTAATTGCAGAGGCCTGAAAGGTTATTTTAAGCAGAAGATGAAAATTATCTCCAAGGGGAAAACTTTGGAGAAAAGGTGAATTGGAGCGGGTCAAATCATAGCCCTCATTCAATTCACTTTTTCTCCTAGGACATAATTTTTTATCTTATGCTAAAAATCACTCTTCAGCTATATGAAAATGAATGGCCTCAATGCTTCAGGAATCAAATCTCAGCTGTTGTGAAACATTCCTTCTGTCACCTAAGAAATATTGCAAGGATTAAACACCTAATTCCTTCAGAGGATCTTCCAACCCTAGTTCATGCCTTCGTCACATCAAGGTTAGACTACTGCAACGTCCTCTACACAGGCCTGCATAAGAAAGACTTACGCCGCCTGCAATTAGTACAGAATGCCGCCGCAAGGCTGTTAACGGTGTTATTGCCACATAACACCAACCCTGAGCTCACTCCACTGGCTACCGATAAAATGGAGAATTCTGTTTAAGATTGGCTTACTGACATTCAAATCCTTGCACATTCTGGGCCCTGTATACCTGAAGGACTTGTTGCAACTGCATCACACCCCCCACAATCTTAAATCAAAAGGACATAACACCATGGTCACCCCCAGAGTCCACCTCAAAACCTTTGGAGACACAGCCTTTTGTCATGCTGCCCCTACACTTTGGAACTCCCTGCCACACCCAATCAGGACAGCTCCATCCCTGGAAGCATTTAAGTCTAAACTGAAAACCTACCTTTTCAGTCTGGCATTCATGAACATCTGACTATCTCCTCTGTAACACAACCCAGCCTGAAACCCTGTATTAATCTGAGACACAGCTATGCGCTTTGAGTCCTATGGGAGAAAAGCGCTTTACAAATGTTATTGTATTATTATTATTGTATTGGTAGCTATGTATGGTAAATATTTTTTTGTAGGTATTTCCTCTTTTTTTTAGCAATTATAAAAGATTTTTCTTTATTTCCAAACATGAGGTAAAACATGAGGTATTTCAGCGTTAAAGAGACTCCGTAACAAAAATTCCTGTTTTTTATCATCCTACAAGTTCCAAAAGCTATTCTAATGTGTTCTGGCTTACTGCAGCACTTTCTACTATCACCATCTCTGTAATAAATCAATGTATCTTTCCCCTGTCAGACTTGTCGGCCTGTGTCTGGAAGGCTGCCAAGTTCTTCAGTGTTGTGGTTCTGCTATGAACTCCCCCTTCCAGGCCCCTCTATGCACACTGCCTGTGTATTATTTAGATTAGAGCAGCTTCTCTCTTCTCTCTTATCTTTTACAAGCTGGATAAATCGTCCTCTGAGCTGGCTGGGCTTTCACATACTGAGGAATTACAGACAAGGGCAAAGCTGTTTGCAGGAAGAAAAGAGCAGCCTGAAACTTCAGTGCATGAGAGATGCAGGGGGAAAGAAACACACAAATGATCTCTTGAGATTCAAAAGGAAGGCTGTATACAGCCTGCTTGTGTATGGATGTATTTTCTATGTGTGGACATACTGTACATCAACCTACTTCCTGTTTTGGTGGCCATTTTGTTTGTTTATAAACAAACTTTTTAAAACTGTATTCAACCACTTTTAATGCGGCGGGGAGCGGCGAAATTGTGACAGAGGGTAATAGGAGATGTCCCCTAACGCACTGGTATGTTTACTTTTGTGCGATTTTAACAATACAGATTCTCTTTAAGCATGCAGTAATAAAAGTAGCAAATAATAGTAGTCTTGAATTGTCTTCCATAAGTTAGGATAGTCTTTGGAAAAAAAAAATTTTGGGGGCGGGAAAGGTGTATTTAATTATGTAGCAACCTATGAAAAGTATATTTATAGACATCCCTTATAAATACAAATCCAGAAAATATTTGGAATTTTATTTCTACTATTCTTTTCTATTACACAGCCTGAATAGGAACTCCACTAAAAACTGCAAAATGCATACAAATTGACTTTACCTCCAGGTACAGGCAGGTCTTAAACTGATCGGTAAATTATGTGCTACCATGCCCCCTAATTTCCATGAGAATAGCTATTTTCTGTAAAATTAATGCAAATTACCTCATGAATTACCTCATAATTTACCTCATGAGGAAAACATGACTTACACCTACCAGAATTGCTAAATGTCATTACCTCATGAGGTAAATTACCTCACATGAGGTAATTTGTTTGATAACCCTACCAGAATTGAGGCCAATGTATTTTCTGGCTTGCTGGTGGCTTAAAAAGCATTTTATTTATCTAGTGTGACAGCCCTTTTGAGAGATGAGTCAGCAGGGGGTGTGGCTTTAGATGACGTAGAAATCATTCTCTTGGGACACCCAGTTTATACTTCTAAATGTGGCCATACACTTATAGATTTGCAGCAGATTCAACCATCAGATAGATTTCTGTCAGATGCTTGTCAAGTCAAATCTGTCAGGAATCTATCTGATGTGTGCCACACACTAGGAACAGATTTCCAATAGATTTCAGAATGAAATCGATTGGAAATCAATCCAAATGCATTATTGGACCATTAGATCCAATGCAACTCTATGAGCCATCGATCCGCTGCCAGCAGCAGATCGACCTTGATTTTCTATCCAGTCAGATACATCAAGTTGATCGAAATCAGCCGCAAGTCGTTCGATTGGCTGATTCGATAGAATCGATTTTCGATCGATGGCTGAAATCGACCAGCGTATGGGCCCCTTAACACTGTCATACAAAGCTCTACATAGACTATCTCCTCCATACATTTCCTTATCAATCTCCAGATAGCCTCCATCCCGGAACCTTCCCTTCCCCCCCAAGAGACCTTCTTGTTATCCATCTTGGTCACCTCCTCTAACTCTTGCATCCAGGACTTCTCATGAGTTTCACCTCTCTGTTGCAACTCTCTCCCACCGCCTATCCATCATCATGCTCCAAGCCTCAAGGAACCCTGGTTGAGAAAGCCTGGTCTAGATGGTAAGCTCGCAAGGCCAGTCTCCTCCCATAATGTCTCCACCCCACTACCCTCTCTAGATTGTAAGCTTGCAAGGGCAGGGACCTCCCCCTTTTGTTTCCTGTTTCGGTGCAATTTATCAAATACACATCTATCAGTATTGGTGAGGTTATTCAAACTATACATCACTTGTATGTATCGGTACTTGTGTCACTGATTGTCCTGATTGTACAGTACGTTGAACTGCTTATGCAGGGCCGGATTTCTGGGAAGGCCACAAAGGCCATGGCCTAGGTCGATAAAAATCAGCAGGGCGCAGGACTTGGAGAGATAAGAGGTCACGTGTCAAAGTAAATCACCTCTCCTGCTTTGCTCTGGTCTGCCTAAATTCCAGAGATCCCTGCATCCCTCTCACTTGTGCAGTGTGTGTGTGATGACAGTCAGCACCTGCTGTCACCCCATGATTCTGTCCTCTGCATGATGATTGGGGACATACAAGCTGCTCTGAGAAGAAAAATATACAGGCTCAAGTAGCAGAACTTTTGAGTTCGGATTACTTTCTTCATACATGTATTCACGGACAGGAATTATCAGCTCTCTTCTCCCCCTGACAGCTGTTTATTACTGGTCAGAGGCTGTTAAAGACCTCACACCTGTTAATTCTATGGTTTGTTTGTTTTTTCCTAGGGAATGACAGCAACATTCTTTGTGCTACAGTTTAACTCTTTCCTGACTTTTTTTTAGTAGCAGCAAAGCATTGTACTGTGTTAGCCATCAGTGAAACAGGATGATAACTGTATTACATTTATTTATATTTACAAAACAATCTATACATCTCCTGCTGACGGTATATATAGTGATCACTAGTCAGAGTTGGACTGAATGGTGGGGGGGGGGGACTGTGACAGTGGGCCTAGGGTGCTGGAAAGTACAAATCCGGCACTGTGCTTATGTATCTATGCTACCCATTGTTGTATGTTTGTGTACACTGTACAGCGCTACAGAATATGTAGGTACTATAGAATTAAAAAGTAATAATAATAATCGATGAAGAAAAACGTTAAATATTGCAGATTGAACATCACCAGTAAACAATGTGTAGGCAGAGCCTGGCCGGTCCTATAGATCATATAGTGTAATTGCTTGATATAAGCTTTTCTCTGACACAAAAGCGTTTAATTGCTGCCCATATTTATGGCCGTGTCTTATGGCCCCGTCCGGGTGTCACATGACTGCTGCCAGGAAGTCCTGTGTGCACCCTCATCACTTCCAATAACTCCACCCAACCATTGCTTATAAATTTCCTGCTGCTTCATAAACCTCACTCTGTATAACATTTCCTATACATCAATAACCTACAACCCAAACCCCATGAAAGTGTATCCTATAAATTCTCTGGTTGTAGAGGGGCCAAGTGACTCGAATATCCCCAGAAGTCCTGGATTTCTCTTTTCCTGGTTTCAGTATTTAGTCGGGAAATGGTAACTTTAAAAAAAAATCTAACTTTTCCAACGTGTCTTTACGTTGTGCGTTCCAATTAAACGAAATGTGCATACATATGACATAAGGTGCAGCATAGTCAAAAAATATACATTTACACTAAATTCACTTTTTCACCTACTTTTCTCTTTTTTAAAATAATTTTTCACCAGCTATAGAGTGACATATTTGATGCATCGCTTCCTTTGGCTCAGGCCATATACACGCATGCGTAATAAAAGGGCGCCTGGAAAATGGGCTGTCCAGGACAGCTTATAGTAGAAAATTGCAAACAAACAAATATTTGTCGCACTCAACCACTAGGAGAGTGCCATGGGCAGGGAGGAAATGGTTAATATCAACAAGAAAAAAAAAAAAAAAAATATATATATATATATATATATATATATATATATATATATATATACATATACATATATATACATATATATATATATATACATATATATAATATATATATAATATATATATATAATATATATATATATATATATATATATATATATATATATATATATATATATATATAGTGGGATGCGAAACTTTGGGCAGCCTTGTTAAAGCGGACCCAAACCAAACATTTTTTTAATTCAAAATATGTAGTTGCACCTCTCTGACACATACAAAGATAAACACTGCTTCAAGCCTATATGCATTTCAGTTCTCTTTCCATAACTAGGGTTATACAGGTGGCAGCCATTACTTCTGAGCTTAGTAGGAGGTTTTAGATCATGGGTGTGTTTGTCATCAGCTACCCTCCCTCACAGGGGCGTGGTCTATGTGAAATCTCACACAAGCTGAGATCAGGTAGCCAGCAGTATAGATGTCCCCAGATCAGGTAGCCAGGTGTATAGATGTCCGCAGAACAGGTAGCCAGGTGTATAGATGTCCGCAGAACAGGTAGCCAGGGGTAGAGATGTCCCCAGAACAGGTAGCCAGGGGTAGAGATGTCCCCAGAACAGGTAGCCAGGGGTATAGATGTCCCCAGAACAGGTAGCCAGGTGTATAGATGTCCCCAGAACAGGTGGCCAGGGGTATAGATGTCCTCAGAACAGGTAGCCAGGGGTATAGATGTCCCTAGAACAGGTAGCCAGGGGCATAGATGTCCTCAGAACAGGTAGCCAGGGGTATAGTTGTCCCCAGAACAGGTAGCCAGGTGTATAGATGTCCCCAGAACAGGTAGCCAGGGTTATAGATGTCCCCAGAACAGGTAGCCAGGGGTATAGATGTCCCCAGAACAGGTAACCAGGTCTATAGGTGTCCCCAGAATAGGTGGCCAGGGGTATAGATGTCCCCAGAACAGGTAGCCAGGGGTAAAGATGACCCCAGAATAGGTGGCCAAGGGTATAGATGTCCTCAGAACGGGTAGTCAGGTGTCCCCCCAGCAGGAGGGGAGCAGCGTAGAGAACAGGGAGAGCTGTGGGCACAGCAGCGGGGAAGGGGGGACATCTCCCCCCCCCCCCTTCCCTCACCTAGGGCTTCTCCTCCCTCGTTCCCCCTCTAGAAATAAGTATCATGCGGCGGCTGGCAGCGGGCGGGACTCACCTCCGACTCGTTCCAAGCGCCAGAAGTTCTGGTGCCGCTGCTCTGGTGTAGACCAGACCAGACTAGCGGCAATGCTGAGACTATCCCACTCCTGCAATGAGACGGAAGTAAGTCCCGCCCGCTGCCAGCCGCCGCACGATACTTATTTCTGGGGGGGGAGCAAGGGAGCCCCCGGTGAGAAAAGGGGGGGAGACGTCCCCCCGTCCCCACTGCTGTGCTCAAGATCACTCCCTCTTCTCTGCGCTGCTCCCCTCCTGCTCACAGGGCTGCTCACAGATTGGACGCCCTTACGGACGCTGCTGAATTCCTTACGGAGTTCACTGGTGGCTGCATTTATATTAAAATTTACGGTATGCTTATAAATTTACAGGCAGTTGGCAACACTGGTCCGTGGGCACCTAAATTTACCCTCAATACCGCTATTTCATGCTTCTCAGCTTTAGCGCACGGCGCGATGATCGCACCACCATATACAACCGGCCTCAAATGTTTTTAAGACACCATCAAGCAAAAGAAAAAAATACTCAGAATAAGTTTGGCAGAACTTTTTCAATTGCAGATTGCAAGACAGTGTCCGTTACAATGCGTCCGTGTGAAAGTACCCTTATAAGGCCACGTTCACAGTGCGCCGGGAGCGTTGCGGTATAACGGAGTGCGGCATGGTAACATGAGTTACCAATAAATGGGCACGTTAACCGTAAAAGTGAAGCTGCTTTACTGCACCTGACGCAATGCGAGCATAACGACCAGCGCCACTTTCCCGATCCATTGCGTTCCTGTTGTCATGGTGGGCAGCACGGTGGCGTAGTGGTTAGCTCTCTCGCCTTGCAGCGCTGCAGCCCTGGTTCGAATCAGAGTTTGTATGTTCTCCCCGTGTCTGCGCGGGTTTCCTCCGGGCACTCCCGTTTCCTCCCACATCCCAAAAACATACAGATTGGTTAACTGGCTTCCCCCTAAAATTGGCCCTAGACTACGATACATACACCACACAATATAGACATATGACTATGGTAGGGATTAGATTGTGAGCTCCTGAGAGACAGTTAAGTGGCAAGACGTTAAACTCTGTACAGTGCTGCGGAAGATGTCGGCGCTATATAAATACTAAAGAATAATAGCAATCATGGGGAATCCAATGCTATGGCCACTGTAAACATGGCCTCATTCCCAACTTCCATTCAATATTTGTACAAGCAATCAATTATAGGCATGATGGATCTCAGATGGGTTGGGGGGTAATGGGGGTCTTTCCCGACAGAGGGGTGAAAGGTTATTTGGATCACATGGACATTGCCTTTATTCTAGGCATATAAATGATAAATGTTGCCCAACGACCTGCGATCTGCCAGCGTAGTAATAAAACACGTACGGTATATTTCTCCAGTTCCCAGTCTGATCGTTGAACATGACCAATGGTGCCCAGAACTGCGACTTTCCTTCCCGTATTTCACTTAGACCCCCATTCAATTACCGCGGACTGAATTAAGTAATTGGTGTTCATTCCATTCCGTTCAAATTAATTCATCTGGGAAATTAATGTGAAAACCGGAGGCCGAGTACTGCGGTCCTGGGTAAAATTAATCACGCCGTCTGCTGTGATCCACTAAAACCTAAACATGTAGGATGCGTCAGGAGAGATCGACGCCAAAACGAAAGCCCCCTGATCAGATGTATTCAGAAAATACCAAATATTATCATTTAAAAGGCCCATGGGCCAGTACAGCAGTCCGGCTAGCCTTATACCACATCTCCCAACAATAAAAGTATCATGCAATCGCTCAGGGATCAAAGAGCTGCAGTACTTTACAGAGTACATAGTCATGTCACTGACTGTCCTCAGAGGAGCTCACAATCTAATCCTACCATAGTCATAGTCTAATGTCCTACCATATTATTATTATGTATTTATATAGCACTGACATCTTCTGCAGCACTTTACAGAGTACATAGTCATGTCACTGACTGTCCTCAGAGAAGCTCACTATCTAATCCCCACCATAGTCATAGTCTAATTATTATTATTATTATTTAGTATTTATATAGCGCCGACATATTACGCAGCGCTGTACAGTGTATATATATATATCTTGTCACTAACTGTCCCTCAAAGGAGCTCACAATCTAATCCCTACCATTGCCATATGTCTATATTATGTAGTGTAAGTACTGTAGTCTAGGGCCAATTTTTTAGGGGGAGCCAATTAACTTATCTGTATGTTTTTGGAATGTGGGAGGAAACCGGAGTGCCCGGAGGAAACCCACGCAGACACGGAGAGAACATACAAACTCTTTGCAGATAGTGCCCTGGCTGGGATTCGAACCAGGGACCCAGCGCTGCAAGGCGAGAGAGCTAACCACTACGCCACCGTGCTGCCCATTATTATGCATTTATATAGCAGTGACATCTCCGCAGCACTTTACAGAGTACAGAGTCATGTCACTGACTGTCCTCAGAGGAGCTCACAGCCTAATCCTACCATAGTCATAGTCTAATGTCCTACCATAGCATTATTATGTATTTATATAGCACTGACATCTTCTGCAGTACTGTACAGAGTACATAGTCATGTCACTGACTGTGAGATTGGTCACACTTCCCGAGGTGTAACATGATGTGGTGGAAGTGGTTCTGACGATGCAGAGGGGATTCAGACTCTGCATAGCGTTGCCGAGCAGTACAGTGCGGCAGACATTTCCATTGGAGTCCATGGCACCATGGCGGTGCGGCACTGATTGGGGGGGTGGGGGGGAGTAATGTACTTCCTGTCCAGCAGGAAGCACGTCACTGTTCAGGGGCGGAGCTATGTATTTGATCCTGTCGCGCACTCCGCTGCTGAATAATGTGAACAGGGAACTTTCCTGCCCTGGCCTGCAGAGCAATCGCCCCGCACCAAGCGCTTGATTTACTAAACCGTGATAGCTCAAATATCACACCTTATTAAAGATATCACACCTTATCAAAGTTAAAACTCCTTATCAGAGTAGCATAGCGAGAGCTACAAACTTATGCCTGCTAATTGGCAATGGCACTCGTTCTGCCCTGAGCCCCTGCGGGTTCGTAACACTCGCTATGCTACTTGGATAAGGCGTGTTAACTTGGATAAGGTGTGATATCTTTGATAAGGTGTGACATCTTTGATAAGGTGTGATATTTGAGTTATCACGGTTTAGTGAATTAAGCCCCATGTGTGAAACCAAACTCAAATAAATGACCAAAGAGGGATCGAGATCGAGCTACAAACATCTTTCCTCGTTATCTTTTTAGGTCATCAATTCAAATATCTTACCAAGATTATCTGCCGATCCTAAGAGCATTGTGGAGATTCTCCATTCATTGAATTTTGTCTGATGAAGCGGGGTTCTCCAATGAAACACGTTGCAACCTTTGTGTATCGTTCTTCCAAATAAAGTATATTTATCATTGTTTACCCACCCTTGGTGGAAGGTTTTTACCCCTGTTACCCCTTCTTACCCCAGAGGGTGACGTCTTTGTGAGTATACCTATACACCTATTTTTGGCTAACGCCTTGAAATAAGATCCACTACGCTATACCGGCTCTTGGTTTTCATTTTTGTCTTTGAGATTGTCTGAAAAATAACAGGGTCCCTTTAAGCGCGCTGCACTTAACACTAATCTTGATGCGTCTATTCTGAGCCGTTCACACATTTTCTTTTGAAGCTGTTTTCTACAAGGTCTCATTTTGTAGAACGTAGAAGTGTTTCTATTGCTAATAGTAATTCTCCCTGTCATTACTCGCTGCCTTCCAGATCACCGATCTCCGAGCGGTTAGAAAATGGTGTTTTTGCTGAAACTCTGTTTTTGGGAAGTTTTGTAGGTATAAGCAGGGGCGTAACTAGAGGGGAGCAGGTTCTGCAATCACACAGGGGGCCCAGATCAGTAGGGGGCCTCATCTACTGACCTTCCCTTCTTCCGATACAGGGGACTATACTTCAGATCAGGTGTTTTGTGCCTACACTTGTTATGGGGGTGAAAATCATGATGGTCCCACTTGTTTTATCACCCTTGTGAGACGGGCCCCAAGGCTGTGAAGGGTCACCAGGGGGGGGGGGGGGGGCAAGGGGAAGGGTGTGAATGTTAAAGTTTTGCTGGAGGGCCCCATGTATTGTCGTTACGCCACTGGATATAACCGGCATGGGCAAACTTGGCCCTCCAGCTGTTATGGAACTACAAGCCCACAATGCATTGCAGGAGTCTGACAGCCACAGTCATGACTCATAAAGGCAAATGCATTGTGGGACTTTTAGTTCCGTAACAGCTGGAGGGCCGAGTTTGCCCATGCCTGGGATATAACCTTGATTTCTAGAATAAAGATCGGCTTGTGTTTAATCCTACAGCTATAGAAACCCTCTACCTTTAGCGTCATGGTAAGTAGGGATGGTCGGAAATGTCGATTTCCGATTCTGCAGAAATTCCAATTTCCGCCAATCCCGATTACCGATTTCACAGATTTCCGATTTCCAAGTTCGGATTTCCGAGTAGTGTTTTTTTTGGGTCATTTTTTAGCATTCTCTGATTGGCCAAATACTTCTGAGTTGCCGAGTTCTGCGATTGGGCTAAAATGACTGATTTGTGGTAATGCAGTATTTCTACAGAAATCCGATTTCCGATTAGTGTTTATTGTCATTTTTTGCATTCTCTGATTGGCCAAATACTTCTGAGTTGTTTCTGCCTTCTCTGATTGCTCCATTGATTTTAAGTTCTGTGATTGGCCTAAAATTACCGAATTGCAGTAATGCAGTATTTCTGCAGAAATCTGATTTCCGTTTTTCCGATCGGAAATTCAGATTTCCGATTGGAAATTCGGAAACTTAAACTCCGTGAAATCCGAATGAGCATCCCTAATGGTAAGTGAGGCAGCACCATAAATGTGACATGGTCCTGGGCCAATCAAGCATTTCAGAAAAGTTCCACGGGGTTCTAGAAGGAGCCACATAAGTCTATGGTTTCTGTTATACTAGTAAAGATGGAGGCGCCCAAGTGTAAAAATATATAGAAACTTCTAGTAGTTAAAATAAGAATGAGAGGTAATCTGTTACCTCTCCTGATGACAAAAACATCAGTAGTACTGGAAAAGTATTTATTCTAAACACAAAATAGACAATGCGTTTCAGGGGTTCTAGCCCACTTCCTCAGATCAATGCACAGTGCCTTGCAGCAAGGTGAATAGGATCAGAGACGTCTTTGATGTGAGAAGCCCATATCCTATTCACCTTGCTGCAAGGCATTGTGTATTAACCTGAGGAAGTGGGATAGTACCCATGAAACGCGTTGTCTAATTTGTGTTTTGGATAAATATTTTTCCAGTACTACTGCCGTTTCTGTCATCAGGAGAGGTAAGAGATGACCTCTCATTCTTATTTTAACTATTAAAATGTTATATATATATTTTTACACTTGGGTACCTCCATCCATACGAGTCTCCAGATAAACCTCCTTTGGAGATAATACATTTTTTCCCTAAAAACTACAAACCCAGGAGACCTGGAAAACCGAGCGGGGACAGTTAATTTCCCACTGGCTTATACAGTGATTGAAGGGGTCTGCAACCCACTCATGTGAGTATAGCTGTATATACTTATAGCTTCCCATTTATTAACGATATTGCACCATTGGCTTCCTGGTTTCTCTGGTTTTCTTGAGTACAAGGTTACTACAAGGGTCACCGAAACCCTCCTATATGGTCTCCGTCACTCAGTTCACCAAACACAACCATCAATGCCACCAGGCAGAATGCTATAGTTAGCGTTAGTCCATAGGAAGTATAATAATGATAATACCAACGGTTGAAGAGCGGCTAAGCTTTAGAAAATGTCCAACAGTCCATTTTAGAATCCACGCTTCAGAGACCTTCACTAGAGGGATCCACCTTAAAGAGAATCTGTACTCTAAAATTCTTACAATAAAAAGCATACCATTCTATTCCTTATGTTCTCCTGTGCCCCTCTGTGCTGTTTCTGCCTCTCCCTGATGCAATCCTGGCTTGTAATTGCCAGTTTTAGGCAGTGTTTACAAACAAAAGACATGGCATGTGATAGGCTGAGAGTAGCTCAGTGTGAGCCTGGAGAGGGTTTGTATAGCTTCTATCCTATCACAAGCAGAGCTGCACATTCCAGCCTGAGTGCCTGAGCCCGATAAAGCCGTCAGAGGAAAGAAGATTAGATTATATAACAGAGATAACACAGCCACTGTGCAACTAGGAAAGGCTGCAGTAATCCAAACCACATTAGAACATGTATAGGAACTTATAGGATAAAAGAAATAAGGATGAAAATTTTGTTACAGAGTCTCTTTTAGTGGCCCTCACACCGTTTGTGAAAAAGATGATTCATCGGATCCTTCAGACCTCAGAAGGGAAAGGCCCCCAACACACATGGGCCCAAATCCTGTTAACTTTTTCTACAAAGAGATATTTTCAAACCTTGCCAATAAAATACCTTTAAAGCTCCCTTATTGCAAGAAAATACTCAAAAATAGGTTTGGTTACTTGTTTTACCTACTTTTTCGTACTTTTTACATGTCTAGGTACTGAAAAGTTATTTTTTTAGACAAGATGAAAAATGATCTACTGGTAGAAAATCAGGAGAAAAAGTTAACTGGGCAAGGGCCAAGGTGATATGACCCCCAAGGAGCATAGTATCCCTCAGTCTGTTCAAAACCAAATAAATGTTGATCCAGGGAGTCATCTAGCTAGATATGTTGAAACCTTTAAGACCTGAGATATAAAGGACTGGATGGAAAAAAGGTTGGAGGAGTATGTGAGAATAAACCAAGAGCATAGTGTAGTAAATTTGTGATGCAGGGATTAAGACGACGTGAATAATTATACTCACCTTTGTGTGCCACAGCAGTAACCAGCGGCTGCTGTGGGTCGGAGAAGCACTCAGATGTCCTGTTAGCATCACTCACTTGTACTAATAGAGCAACGTCACATGCAGAGATCGCAGGGACAAAGTGTGGAGCATTTCAACATTTTTCCCTGAGGTCAAATACTTGTCGTCCCGCGGGCAGTATATTTACGCCCTGCAGGACTTCATCTAAAGTCCCAGGGGCGTAGATATAAGTCTGTCGCCATGGTCGCCCACGGAGCATGCCCTGCGTGTTCGCGTCGCCGCCTGTTATATATATATCCGTCCAGATAGACTGTGCTGCTGCCGCTGCATGAGGCGCGCGTTTGCACGCGCTCCCGCTGCATGCCGTTAGTTCCCCGATCAGTGGATGGGAATATAATTCCCATTCACCGATCTAAGTTCCCCGCAGAAAAACCGACGGTCTCTTATCAGAGACCGCAGTTTTTCTGCAAAAAAAAAGTTTCCCGTGCTCTTCGTAGGCTTCCAGGACTTAACTGTGGCCATCTTGTGCCCAAATAGTAAACTGCACCCACATACATTTTTTAATAAAGAATTACATTATTTTACATTTAAAATTATCTGTTTCCCTCCAAAATTACCCAAATACATTTTTTAATAAAAAAAAAAAAAAATTACAATTAAAAAAAAAACAACAACATAAATAGTTACCTAAGGGTCTAATCTTTTTAAATATCCATGTCAAGAGAGTATCTTATTATATTTTTTTTAAATTATAAGCTTGTAAATAGTGATGGACGCAAATTGAAAAAAAGCACCTTTATTCCTAAATAAAATATTGGCGCCATAAATTGTGATAGGAACATAATTTAAACGGTGTAATAACTGGGACAAATTGGCAAATAAACTACATGAGTTTTAATTATGGTAGCATGTATTACCGTAATTTTAAACTATAATGGCCAAAAACTGAGAAATAATAAATTTTTTTCCATTTCTTTCTTAATCTTCCTGTTAAAATGGATTTAGAAAAAAATAATTCTTAGCAAAATGTATCACCCAAAGAACTCCTAATTAGTGGCGGAAAAAAACAAGATATAGATCAATTAATTGTGATAAGTAGCGATAAAGTTATTGGCGAATGAATGGGAGGTGAACGTTGCTCGGATGCATACGATTTTCAATGTTGTAGGCTGAAGTGGTTAAATAAAAATACATAAAATCTCCCGTTAATTAACCCCTTATTTCCCCACTCTCCCATAGTGACCAAACTAAAACAGGTGCATATAAAAAAGTGACATTTAAAAAAAATTAGGGACCCAACTTTTTTAATATGTATGTCATGAGGGTATATTACTGTTATTCTTGCAAATAAGGGCTTGTAATTAGTGAACGGATACAAAACTAAAAAAGTACTCCTTTATTTCCTAATAAAATATTGTTGCCATACATTGCACAATGAATGGACATATTTTAAATATTGCAATAACTGGGACAAATGGGCAAATAAAATGTGTGGGTTTTATCCGCAGTAGCATGTTTTATTTCAAAACTATAATGGCGGAAAACTGAAAAATAATTATATTTTTTCTTATTATTCCCATTAAAATGCATTTAGAATAAAACTATTTTTAGCAAAATATACCACCCAAAGAAAGCCTAATTGGTGGCGAAAAAAACAAGATACTTCCAGTACAGTAAGGCGCTGCAGAGAAGTCCAGACGTCACATGGAACGCAAGAGGTGAGTTCTCATTCCCTGCCCGCTGCTGTCATTTCTGAAGGGGTGAGTGCTGAAGGGGGAGCCTGAGGTGAATGGGGCGGAGTCTGGCCCCCCTCCCTGCCACTGGGTGTGCCTGCTGCCCCCCTCAAAACCCTGGGGCACCTATAACTGGCTATCCATACTGGGGGCACCTATAGCTGGCTACCTATACTGGGGGCACCTATAGCTGGCTACCCATACTGGGGGTACCTAAAGCTGGCTACCTATACTGTGGGGACCTATAAATGGCTACCTATACTGGGGGCACCTATAGCTAGCTACCTACATTGGGGCACCTATAGATGACTTTCTAAAATGGGGCACCTATACCTGGCTACCTATACTGGTGGCACCTATAACTGGCTACCTATACTGGGGGCACCTATAACTGGCTACCTATACTGGGGGCACCTATAACTGCCTACCTATACTGGGGGCATCTATAGCTAGCTACCTATACTGGGGCACCTATAGATGACTACCAAAAATGGGGCGCCTATAGCTGGCTTCCTCTACTGGGGGCACGAATAGCTGGCTACCTATACTGGGCACATCTATAACTGGCTTCCTATCTTGGTGGCACCTATAGCTGGCTATACTGGGGGCACCTATACCGGGCTATACTGGGAACACCTATACCTGGCTACTTATACTGTATGTTTTTTGTAATTAATATCCTGCCTGTCCTGCCTTTCCTATTTCAGTTTGAGGGGGGGGGGGGGTGCATTCAAAGTTTTGCAGGGGGGGCCTAGCGATTTCTAGGTACCCCCCTTTCCGAGATGCAGGAATGAATATAGTATGTCCTGGGTCTGAGTCGCAGGCCTGAATATAGTATGTCCTGGGTCTGAGTCGCAGGCCTGAATATAGTATGTCCTGGGTCTGAGTCGCAGGCCTGAATATAGTATGTCCTGGGTCTGAGTCGCAGGCCTGAATATAGTATGTCCTGGGTCTGAGTCGCAGGCCTGAATATAGTATGTCCTGGGTCTGAGTCGCAGGCCTGAATATAGTATGTCCTGGGTCTGAGTCGCAGGCCTGAATATAGTATGTCCTGGGTCTGAGTCGCAGGCCTGAATATAGTATGTCCTGGGTCTGAGTCGCAGGCCTGAATATAGTATGTCCTGGGTCTGAGTCGCAGGTCTGAATATAGTATGTCCTGGGTCTGAGTCGCAGGCCTGAATATAGTATGTCCTGGGTCTGAGTCTCAGGCCTGAATATAGTATGTCCTGGGTCTGAGTCGCAGGTCTGAATATAGTATGTCCTGGGTCTGAGTCGCAGGCCTGAATATAGTATGTCCTGGGTCTGAGTCGCAGGCCTGAATATAGTATGTCCTGGGTCTAAGTCGCAGGCCTGAATATAGTATGTCCTGGGTCTGAGTCGCAGGCCTGAATATAGTATGTCCTGGGTCTGAGTCGCAGGCCTGAATATAGTATGTCCTGGGTCTGAGTCGCAGGCCTGAATATAGTATGTCCTGGGTCTGAGTCGCAGGCCTGAATATAGTATGTCCTGGGTCTGAGTCGCAGGCCTGAATATAGTATGTCCTGGGTCTGAGTCGCAGGTCTGAATATAGTATGTCCTGGGTCTGAGTCGCAGGCCTGAATATAGTATGTCCTGGGTCTGAGTCGCAGGCCTGAATATAGTATGTCCTGGGTCTGAGTCGCAGGCCTGAATATAGTATGTCCTGGGTCTGAGTCGCAGGTCTGAATATAGTATGTCCTGGGTCTGAGTCGCAGGCCTGAATATAGTATGTCCTGGGTCTTAGTCGCAGGCCTGAATATAGTATGTCCTGGGTCTGAGTCGCAGGTCTGAATATAGTATGTCCTGGGTCTGAGTCGCAGGCCTGAATATAGTATGTCCTGAGTCTGAGTCGCAGGCCTGAATATAGTATGTCCTGGGTCTGAGTCGCAGGCCTGAATATAGTATGTCCTGGGTCTGAGTCGCAGGCCTGAATATAGTATGTCCTGGGTCTGAGTCGCAGGCCTGAATATAGTATGTCCTGGGTCTGAGTCGCAGGCCTGAATATAGTATGTCCTGGGTCTGAGTCGCAGGCCTGAATATAGTATGTCCTGGGTCTGAGTCGCAGGCCTGAATATAGTATGTCCTGGGTCTGAGTCGCAGGTCTGAATATAGTATGTCCTGGGTCTGAGTCGCAGGCCTGAATATAGTATGTCCTGGGTCTGAGTCGCAGGCCTGAATATAGTATGTCCTGGGTCTGAGTCGCAGGCCTGAATATAGTATGTCCTGGGTCTGAGTCGCAGGCCTGAATATAGTATGTCCTGGGTCTGAGTCGCAGGCCTGAATATAGTATGTCCTGGGTCTTAGTCGCAGGCCTGAATATAGTATGTCCTGGGTCTGAGTCGCAGGCCTGAATATAGTATGTCCTGGGTCTGAGTCGCAGGCCTGAATATAGTATGTCCTGGGTCTGAGTCGCAGGTCTGAATATAGTATGTCCTGGGTCTGAGTCGCAGGCCTGAATATAGTATGTCCTGGGTCTGAGTCGCAGGTCTGAATATAGTATCTCTCTGCTAGCACAAAGCAAGAAGTAAAGTGTTAATTAGCTCTATTTAGTAATTTCAACAGCTCCTTAATTGCCTGCTTTTCCATTTCACTGGGTTTCTTTCCTCATCCTGTATCGAACAAAGAACCAGTTTTAACAACATAAAGCAACCTCCAACCAGCAACAACGTCTGCTTAGAACAGCGCTGCTCAAACTGTGGTGAGGAAACCATCGTTCTTCGTTCCTATCAGAGGGTCTTAACCTACAACCAATGACTTGACCTTCAGGTCATGTGCAAATTTTCCCCCTTAAATGTCTTTTTTCTTTTTTTACTTGATGTAGTGAGAAGAACCTAGTGTGTCTAGAGCTTCCAAACGCTAAGAAAATCCGACATGCTGTAGTATCTTAGTTGAAACTATAAGACAATAGGTTAATGCAAGATATATAATGATACACTTGGATTATCAGACTAGGAAGCAATACATTTACACAAATGGAAGACACATCCCCACTCAGGTTCAGGAACCAGGAAAATTTGTGTGTATTCAAAGACCATAAAAACTTTCAACTTCCCAATCTAGCTGAAGTAACTAATACCAACGTTGGAGGTCCTTAAAGAGAATCTGTATTGTTAAAATCACACAAAAGTAAACATACCAGTGCGTTAGGGGACATCTCCTATTACCCTCTGTCACAATTTCACCGCTCCTCGCCGCATTAAAAGTGGTTAAAAACAGTTTTAAAAAGTTTGTTTATAAACAAACAAAATGGCCACCAAAACAGGAAGTAGGTTGATGTACAGTATGTCCACACATAGAAAATACATCCATACACAAGCAGGCTGTATAGAGCCTTCCTTTTGAATCTCAAGAGATCATTTGTGTGTTTCTTTCCCCCTGCAGTTCTCATGCACTGAAGTTTCAGGCTGCTTGTTTCTTCCTGCAAACAGCTTTGCCTGTGTCTGTAATTCCTCAGTATGTGAAAGCCCAGCCAGCTCAGAGGACGATTTATCCAGCGTGTAAAAGATAAGAGAGAAGAGAGAAGCTGCCCTAATCTAAATAATACACAGGCAGTGTGCATAGAGGGGCCTGGAAGGGGGAGTTCATAGCAGAACCACAACACTGAAGAACTTGGCAGCCTTCCAGACACAGGCTGACAAGTCTGACAAGGGAAAGATACATTGATTTATTACAGAGACTGTGATAGCAGAAAGTGCTGCAGTAAGCCAGAACACATTAGAATATCTTTTGGAACTTGTAGGATGATAAAAAACAGGATGCAATTTTTGTTACGGAGTCTCTTTAAGTGTTCTAAAAAATGTAAAAAATAAAACAGTTTAAAAAGAGTACGAGCTGGCTTACATCTCATGAGGAAACCACAATGGGACTTGCATGAACTGTTGGTCAGTACAAAAAGGGACAACGCGTTTCTGAGGTTTCTACCTGCTTCTTTAGGTCAATCAGAAATCTGACAATTGGCATGGTGCTGTCTGGAAGGATTGCCTCTAGCACCTCCTAGAGGTGAATGTACCTAACCACACCATGCCAATACTGGAGTCAGTGCCATTCTCTAGGTTACATTGTGGCCTCCCTTGTTACATAGTTATTTGGGTTGAAAAAAGACATACGTCCATCGAGTTCAACCAGAGAACAAAGTACAACACCAGCCTGCACCCTCACATATCCCTGCTGATCCAGAGGAAGGTACAACACCAGCCTGCACCCTCACATATCCCTGCTGATCCAGAGGAAGGTACAACACCAGCCTGCTCCCTCACATATCCCTGCTGATCCAGAGGAAGGCACAACACCAGCCTGCTCCCTCACATATCCCTGCTGATCCAGAGGAAGGCACAACACCAGCCTGCTCCCTCACATATCCCTGCTGATCCAGAGGAAGGCACAACACCAGCCTGCTCCCTCACATATCCCTGCTGATCCAGAGGAAGGCACAACACCAGCCTGCTCCCTCACATATCCCTGCTGATCCAGAGGAAGGCACAACACCAGCCTGCACCCTCACATATCCCTGCTTATTCAGAGGAAGGCACAACACCAGCCTGCTCCCTCACATATCCCTGCTGATCCAGAGGAAGGCACACCAGCCTGCTCCCTCACATATCCCTGCTGATCCAGAGGAAGGCACAACACCAGCCTGCTCCCTCACATATCCCTGCTGATCCAGAGGAAGGTACAACACCAGCCTGCTCCCTCACATATCCCTGCTGATCCAGAGGAAGGCACACCAGCCTGCACCCTCACATATACCTGCTGATCCAGAGGAAGGCACAACACCAGCCTGCTCCCTCACATATCCCTGCTGATCCAGAGGAAGGTACAACACCAGCCTGCTCCCTCACATATCCCTGCTGATCCAGAGGAAGGTACAACACCAGCCTGCTCCCTCACATATCCCTGCTGATCCAGAGGAAGACACAACACCAGCCTGCTCCCTCACATATCCCTGCTGATCCAGAGGAAGGTACAACACCAGCCTGCTCCCTCACATATCCCTGCTGATCCAGAGGAAGGCACAACACCAGCCTGCTCCCTCACATATCCCTGCTGATCCAGAGGAAGGTACAACACCAGCCTGCTCCCTCACATATCCCTGCTGATCCAGAGGAAGACACAACACCAGCCTGCACCCTCACATATCCCTGCTGATCCAGAGGAAGGCACAACACCAGCCTGCACCCTCACATGTCCCTGCTGATCCAGAGGAAGGCACAACACCAGCATGCACCCTCACATATCCCTGCTAATCCAGAGGAAGTACAACACCAGCCTCCACCCTCACATATCCCTGCTGATCCAGAGGAAGGCAAAACACCAGCCTGCACCCTCACATATCCCTGCTGATCCAGAGGAAGGCAAAACACCAGCCTGCACCCTCACATATCCCTGCTGATCCAGAGGAAGGCACAACACCAGCCTGCTCCCTAACATATCCCTGCTGATCCAGAGGAAGGCACAACACCAGCCTGCACCCTCACATATCCCTGCTGATCCAGAGGAAGGCACAACACCAGCCTGCTCCCTCACATATCCCTGCTGATCCAGAGGAAGGTACAACACCAGCCTGCTCCCTCACATATCCCTGCTGATCCAGAGGAAGGCACAACACCAGCCTGCTCCCTCACATATCCCTGCTGATCCAGAGGAAGGTACAACACCAGCCTGCTCCCTCACATATCCCTGCTGATCCAGAGGAAGACACAACACCAGCCTGCACCCTCACATATCCCTGCTGATCCAGAGGAAGGCACAACACCAGCCTGCACCCTCACATGTCCCTGCTGATCCAGAGGAAGGCACAACACCAGCCTGCACCCTCACATATCCCTGCTAATCCAGAGGAAGTACAACACCAGCCTCCACCCTCACATATCCCTGCTGATCCAGAGGAAGGCAAAACACCAGCCTGCACCCTCACATATCCCTGCTGATCCAGAGGAAGGCACAACACCAGCCTGCTCCCTAACATATCCCTGCTGATCCAGAGGAAGGCACAACACCAGCCTGCACCCTCACATATCCCTGCTGATCCAGAGGAAGGCACAACACCAGCCTGCTCCCTCACATATCCCTGCTGATCCAGAGGAAGGCACACCAGCCTGCTCCCTCACATATCCCTGCTGATCCAGAGGAATGCACAACACCAGCCTGCACCCTCACATATCCCTGCTGATCCAGAGGAAGGTACAACACCAGCCTGCTCCCTCACATATCCCTGTTGATCCAGAGGAAGGTACAACACCAGCCTGCTCCCTCACATATCCCTGCTGATCCAGAGGAAGGCACAACACCAGCCTGCTCCCTCACATATCCCTGCTGATCCAGAGGAAGGCACAACACCAGCCTGCACCCTCACATATCCCTGCTGATCCAGAGGAAGGCACAACACCAGCCTGCACCCTCACATATCCCCGCTGATCCAGAGGAAGGTACAACACCAGCCTGCTCCCTCACATATCCCTGCTGATCCAGAGGAAGCACAACACCAGCCTGCTCCCTCACATATCCCTGCTGATCCAGAGGAAGGCACAACACCAGCCTGTTCCCTCACATATCCCTGCTGATCCAGAGGAAGGCACAACTCCAGCCTGCTCCCTCACATATCCCTGCTGATCCAGAGGAAGGTACATCACCAGCCTGCTCCCTCACATATCCCTGCTGATCCAGAGGAAGGCACAACACCAGCCTTCTCCCTCACATATCCCTGCTGATCCAGAGGAAGGTACAACACCAGCCTGCTCCCTCACATATCCCTGCTGATCCAGAGGAAGGCACAACACCAGCCTGCTCCCTCACATATCCCTGCTGATCCAGAGGAAGGCACAACACCAGCCTGCACCCTCACATATCCCTGCTGATCCAGAGGAAGGCACAACACCAGCCTGCTCCCTCACATATCCCTGCTGATCCAGAGGAAGGCACAACACCAGCCTGCTCTCTCACATATCCCTGCTGATCCAAAGGAAGGCACAACACCAGCCTGCCCCCTCACATATCCCTGCTGATCCAGAGGAAGGCACAACACCAGCCTGCTCCCTCACATATCCCTGCTGATCCAGAGGAAGGCACAACACCAGCCTGCACCCTCACATATCCCTGCTGATCCAGAGGAAGGCACAACACCAGCCTGCACCCTCACATATCCCTGCTGATCCAGAGGAAGGCACAACACCAGCCTGCACCCTCACATACCCCTGCTGATCCAGAGGAAGGCACACCAGCCTGCTCTCTCACATATCCCTGCTGATCGAGAGGAAGGCACAACACCAGCCTGCTCCCTCACATATCCCTGCTGATCCAGAGGAAGGCACAACACCAGCCTGCGTCCTCACATATCCCTGCTGATCCAGAGGAAGGTACAACACCAGCCTGCTCCCTCACATATCCCTGCTGATCCAAAGGAAGGCACAACACCAGCCTGCACCCTCACATATCCCTGCTGATCCAGAGGAAGGCACAACACCAGCCTGCTCCCTCACATATCCCTGCTGATCCAGAGGAAGGCACAACACCAGCCTGCTCCCTCACATATCCCTGCTGATCCAGAGGAAGGCACAACACCAGCCTGCTCCCTCACATATCCCTGCTGATCCAGAGGAAGGCACAACACCAGCCTGCTCCCTCACATATCCCAGCTGATCCAGAGGAAGGTACAACACCAGCCTACACCCTCACATATCCCTGCTGATCCAGAGGAAGGCACAACACCAGCCTGCTCCCTCACATATCCCTGCTGATCCAGAGGAAGGTACAACACCAGCCTGCACCCTCACATATCCCTGCTGATCCGGAGGAAGGCACAACACCAGCCTGCTCCCTCACATATCCCTGCTGATCCAGAGGAAGGCACAACACCAGCCTGCTCCCTCACATATCCCTGCTGATCCAGAGGAAGGCACAACACCAGCCTGCTCCCTCACATATCCCTGCTGATCCAGAGGAAGGCACAACACCAGCCTGTTCCCTCACATATCCCTGCTGATCCAGAGGAAGGTACAACACCAGCCTGCTCCCTCACATATACCTGCTGATCCAGAGGAAGGCACAACACCAGCCTGCCCCCTCACATATCCCTGCTGATCCAGAGGAAGGCACAACACCAGCCTGCACCCTCACATATCCCTGCTGATCCAGAGGAAGGCACAACACCAGCCTGCACCCTCACATACCCCTGCTGATCCAGAGGAAGGCACACCAGCCTGCTCCCTCACATATCCCTGCTGATCGAGAGGAAGGCACAACACCAGCCTGCTCCCTCACATATCCCTGCTGATCCAGAGGAAGGCACAACACCAGCCTGCGTCCTCACATATCCCTGCTGATCCAGAGGAAGGTACAACACCAGCCTGCTCCCTCACATATCCCTGCTGATCAAAAGGAAGGCACAACACCAGCCTGCACCCTCACATATCCCTGCTGATCCAGAGGAAGGCACAACACCAGCCTGCTCCCTCACATATCCCTGCTGATCCAGAGGAAGGCACAACACCAGCCTGCTCCCTCACATATCCCTGCTGATCCAGAGGAAGGCACAACACCAGCCCGCTCCCTCACATATCCCTGCTGATCCAGAGGAAGGCACAACACCAGCCTGCCCCCTCACATATCCCTGCTGATCCAGAGGAAGGCACAACACCAGCCTGCACCCTCACATATCCCTGCTGATCCAGAGGAAGGCACAACACCAGCCTGCACCCTCACATACCCCTGCTGATCCAGAGGAAGGCACACCAGCCTGCTCCCTCACATATCCCTGCTGATCGAGAGGAAGGCACAACACCAGCCTGCACCCTCACATATCCCTGCTGATCCAGAGGAAGGTACAACACCAGCCTGCACCCTCACATATCCCTGCTGATCCAGAGGAAGGCACAACACCAGCCTGCTCCCTCACATATCCCTGCTGATCCAGAGGAAGGCACAACACCAGCCTGCGTCCTCACATATCCCTGCTGATCCAGAGGAAGGTACAACACCAGCCTGCTCCCTCACATATCCCTGCTGATCCAAAGGAAGGCACAACACCAGCCTGCACCCTCACATATCCCTGCTGATCCAGAGGAAGGCACAACACCAGCCTGCTCCCTCACATATCCCTGCTGATCCAGAGGAAGGCACAACACCAGCCTGCTCCCTCACATATCCCTGCTGATCCAGAGGAAGGCACAACACCAGCCTGCTCCCTCACATATCCCTGCTGATCCAGAGGAAGGCACAACACCAGCCTGCTCCCTCACATATCTCAGCTGATCCAGAGGAAGGTACAACACCAGCCTGCACCCTCACATATCCCTGCTGATCCAGAGGAAGGCACAACACCAGCCTGCTCCCTCACATATCCCTGCTGATCCAGAGGAAGGTACAACACCAGCCTGCACCCTCACATATCCCTGCTGATCCGGAGGAAGGCACAACACCAGCCTGCTCCCTCACATATCCCTGCTGATCCAGAGGAAGGCACAACACCAGCCTGCTCCCTCACATATCCCTGCTGATCCAGAGGAAGGCACAACACCAGCCTGCACCCTCACATATCCCTGCTGATCCAGAGGAAGGCACAACACCAGCCTGCACCCTCACATACCCCTGCTGATCCAGAGGAAGGCACACCAGCCTGCTCCCTCACATATCCCTGCTGATCGAGAGGAAGGCACAACACCAGCCTGCACCCTCACATATCCCTGCTGATCCAGAGGAAGGTACAACACCAGCCTGCACCCTCACATATCCCTGCTGATCCAGAGGAAGGCACAACACCAGCCTGCTCCCTCACATATCCCTGCTGATCCAGAGGAAGGCACAACACCAGCCTGCGTCCTCACATATCCCTGCTGATCCAGAGGAAGGTACAACACCAGCCTGCTCCCTCACATATCCCTGCTGATCCAAAGGAAGGCACAACACCAGCCTGCACCCTCACATATCCCTGCTGATCCAGAGGAAGGCACAACACCAGCCTGCTCCCTCACATATCCCTGCTGATCCAGAGGAAGGCACAACACCAGCCTGCTCCCTCACATATCCCTGCTGATCCAGAGGAAGGCACAACACCAGCCTGCTCCCTCACATATCCCTGCTGATCCAGAGGAAGGCACAACACCAGCCTGCTCCCTCACATATCTCAGCTGATCCAGAGGAAGGTACAACACCAGCCTGCACCCTCACATATCCCTGCTGATCCAGAGGAAGGCACAACACCAGCCTGCTCCCTCACATATCCCTGCTGATCCAGAGGAAGGTACAACACCAGCCTGCACCCTCACATATCCCTGCTGATCCGGAGGAAGGCACAACACCAGCCTGCTCCCTCACATATCCCTGCTGATCCAGAGGAAGGCACAACACCAGCCTGCTCCCTCACATATCCCTGCTGATCCAGAGGAAGGCACAACACCAGCCTGCTCCCTCACATATCCCTGCTGATCCAGAGGAAGGCACAACACCAGCCTGTTCCCTCACATATCCCTGCTGATCCAGAGGAAGGTACAACACCAGCCTGCTCCCTCACATATACCTGCTGATCCAGAGGAAGGCACAACACCAGCCTGCCCCCTCACATATCCCTGCTGATCCAGAGGAAAGCACAACACCAGCCTGCACCCTCACATATCCCTGCTGATCAAGAGGAAGGCACAACACCAGCCTGCTCCCTCACATATCCCTGCTGATCCAGAGTAAGATACAACACCAGCCTGCTCCCTCACATATCCCTGCTGATCCAGAGGAAGGCACAACACCAGCCTGCACCCTCACATATCCCTGCTGATCCAGAGGAAGGCACAACACCAGCCTGCACCCTCACATATCCCTGCTGTTCCAGAGGAAGGTACAACACCAGCCTGCTCCCTCACATATCCCTGCTGATCCAGAGGAAGGCACAACATCAGCCTGCACCCTCACATATCCCTGCTGATCCAGAGGAAGGTACAACACCAGCCTGCTCCCTAACATATCCCTGCTGATCCAGAGGAAGTCACACCAGCCTGCTCCCTCACATATCCCTGCTGATCCAGAGGAAGGCACAACACCAGCCTGCACCCTCACATATCCCTGCTGATCCAGAGGAAGTCACACCAGCCTGCTCCCTCACATATCCCTGCTGATCCAGAGGAAGGCACACCACCAGCCTGCACCCTCACATATCCCTGCTGATCCAGAGGAAGGCACAACACCAGCCTGCACCCTCACATATCCCTGCTGATCCAGAGGAAGGCACACCACCAGCCTGCACCCTCACATATCCCTGCTGATCCAGAGGAAGGTACAACACCAGCCTGCACCCTCACATATCCCTGCTGATCCAGAGGAAGGCACAACACCAGCCTGCACCCTCACATATCCCTGCTGATCCAGAGGAAGGCACACCACCAGCCTGCTCCCTCACATATCCCTGCTGATCCAGAGGAAGGCACAACACCATCCTGCTCCCTCACATATCCCTGCTGATCCAGAGGAAGGCACAACACCAGCCTGCTCCCTCACATATCCCTGCTGATCCAGAGGAAGGCACAACACCAGCCTGCACCCTCACATATCCCTGCTGATCCAGAGGAAGGCACAACACCAGCCTGCTCCCTCACATATCCCTGCTGATCCAGAGGATGGCACAACACCAGCCTGCTCCCTCACATATCCCTGCTGATCCAGAGGAAGGCACAACACCAGCCTGCACCCTCACATATCCCTGCTGATCCAGAGGAAGGCACAACACCAGGCTACACCCTCACATATCCCTGCTGATCCAGAGGAAGGCACAACACCAGCCTGCACCCTCACATATCCCTGCTGATCCAGAGGAAGGCACAACACCAGCCTGCTCCCTCACACATTCCTTGCTGATCCAGAGGAAGGCACATCACCAGCCTGCACCCTCACATATCCCTGCTGATCCAGAGGAAGGCACAACACCAGCCTGCACCCTCACATATCCCTGCTAATCCAGAGGAAGGGACAACACCAGCCTGCTCCCTCACATATCCCTGCTGATCCAGAGGAAGGCACAACACCAGCCTGCTCCCTCACATATCCCTGCTGATCCAGAGGAAGGTACAACACCAGCCTGCTCCCTCACATATCCCTGGTGATCCAGGGGAAGGGACAACACCAGCCTGCTCCCTCACATATCCCTGCTGATCCAGAGGAAGGCACAACACCAGCCTGCTCCCTCACATATCTCTGTTGATCCAGAGGAAGGTACAACACCAGCCTGCTCCCTCACATATCCCTGCTGATCCAGAGGAAGGCACAACACCAGCCTGCTCCCTCACATATCTCTGCTGATCCAGAGGAAGGCACAACACCAGCCTGCACCGTCACATATCCCTGCTGATCCAGAGGAATGCGAAAAACCCCCACCAGGCATGGTCCAATTAGCCCCAAAAAGGGAAAAATTCCTTCCTGACTCCAGATGGCAATCAGATAAAATCCCTGGATCAACATCACTGGGCATTACCAAGTAATTGTAGCCATGGATGTCTTTCAACACAAGGAAGGCATCTAAGCCCCCTTTAAATGCAGGTATAGAGTTTGCCATAACTACTTCCTGTGGCAATGCATTCCACATCTTAATCACTCTTACTGTAAAGAACCCTTTCCTAAATAAATGGCTAAAAACGTTTTTCCTCCATGCGCAGATCATGTCCTCTAGTCCTTTGAGAAGGCCTAGGGACAAAAAGCTCATCCGCCAAGCTATTATATTGCCCTCTGATGTATTTATACATGTTAATTAGATCCCCTCTAAGGCGTCTTTTCTCTAGACTGAATAAACCCAGTTTATCTAACCTTTCTTGGTAAGCGAGACCTTCCATCCCACGTATCAATTTTGTTGCTCATCTCTGCACCTGCTCTAACACTGCAATATATTTCCTGTAATGTGGTGCCCAGAACTGAATTCCATATTCAAGATGTGGCCTTACTAGAGAGTTAAATGGGGGCAATATTATGCTAGCATCTCAAGTTTTTATTTCCCTTTTAATGCATCCCAAAATTTTGTTAGCTTTAGCTGCTGCAGCTTGGCATTGAGTACGGTTATTTAACTTGTTTTTCGATGAGTACTCCTAAGTCCTCCTCCAAGTTTGATGTCCCCAACTGTATCCCATTTATTTTGTATGGTGCTAGACCATTAGTACGTCCAAAATGCATGACCTTACATTTTTCAACATATGTGTTGGAGGTTGGGCATCAGTAGATGCTGCTAGCAGAGTCAGTAGACTGTGGAAGTCTCCATACAGGGTGGGTGGACATGGGTGTGAATTATGGCTGGCGTCTCGTGATTTCATTCCAAAAAATTAATACAAAAACACATATTTGGAATTGCAGCCTTCTAGACATATTGAAGAAACATTTTAGAAAAACAATCACCACAAATCTCAATTATCCTATTCTTATCTAGTCAAAAAAATGTTTACTATATTTTCAAATTTTTCATAAATCAATAAACTATAACAGTCTTCATGAAACAGTAAGCCCTAAGACTCACCTATACAGTCTCTATACAGCTATAAGCCCTGACACTCACCGCAATGCTGCCTACACAGTCTCTATACAGCTATAAGCTCTGACACTCACCACAATGCTGCCTATACAGTCTCTATACAACTATAACCCCCAACACTCACCACAATGCTGCCTATACAGTCTCTATACAACTATAACCCCCAACACTCACCACAATGCTGCCTATACAGTCTCTATACAGCTATAACCCCTGACACTCATCACCACAATGCTGCCTATACAGTCTCTATACAACTATAACCCCCAACACTCACCACAATGCTGCCTATACAGTCTCTATACAGCTATAACCCCTGACACTCACCACAATGCTGCCTATACAGTCTCTATACAACTATAAGCCCTGACACTCACCACAATGCTGCCTATACAGTCTCTATACAGCTATAAGCCCCGCCACTCACCACTATGCTGCCTATACAGTCTCTTTACAGCTATAAGCCCTGACACTCACCATAATGCTGCATATACAGTCTCTATACAGCTATAAGCCCTGACACTCACCATAATGCTGCATATACAGTCTCTATACAGCTATAACTCCTTACACTCACCACAATGCTGCCTATACAGTCTCTATACAACTATAAGCCCTGACACTCACCACAATGCTGCCTATACAGTCTCTATACAGCTATAAGCCCTGACACTCACCACAATGCTGCCTATACAGTCTCTATACAGCTATAAGCCCCGACACTCACCACAATGCTGCCTATACAGTCTCTATACAACTATAAGCTCTGACACTCACCGCAATACTGCCTATACAGTCTCTATACAGCTATAAGCCCCGCCACTCACCACAATGCTGCCTATACAGTCTCTATAGAGCTATACGGCTCTACACTCACCACAATGCTGCCTATACAGTCTCTATACAGCTATAAGCCCTGACATTCACTGCAATGCTGCCTTTACAGTCTCTATACAGCTTTAAGCCCTGACACTCACCACAATGCTACCTATACAGTCTCTATACAGCTATAAGCCCTGACACTAACCACAATGCTGCCTATACAGTCTCTATACAACTATAAGCCCGACACTCACCACAGTGCTGCCTATACAGTCTCTATACAGCTGTAAGCCCTGACACTCACCACAATGCTGCCTATACAGTCTCTATACAACTATAAGCCCCGCCACTCACCACAATGCTGCCTATACAGTCTCTATACAGCTGTAAGCCCTGACACTCACCACAATGCTGCCTATACAGTCTCTATACAGCTATAAGCCCCGACACTCACCACAATGCTGCCCATACAGTCTCTATACAGCTATAACTCCTTACACTCACCACAATGCTGCCTATACAGTCTCTATACAGCTATAAGCCCTGACACTCACCACAATGCTGCCTATACAGTCTCTATACAGCTATAAGCCCTGACACTCACCACAATGCTGCCTATACAGTCTCTATACAGCTATAACCCCTTACACTCACCACAATGCTGCCTATACAGTCTCTATACAGCTATAAGTCCTTACACTCACCACAATGCTGCCTATACAGTCTCTATACAACTATAAGCCCAACACTCACCACAATGCTGCCTATACAGTCTCTATACAGCTATAAGCCCCGACACTCACCACAATGCTGCCTACACAGTCGCTATACAGCTATAAGCCCCGACGCTCACCACAATGCTGCCCATACAGTCTCTATACAACTATTAGGCCCTGACACTCACTACAATGCTGCCTATAAAGTCTCTATACAGCTAAAAGTCCTGACACTCACCACAATGCTGCCTATACAGTCTCTATACAACTATAAGCCCCAACACTCACCACAATGCTGCCTATACAGTCTCTATACAGCTATAAGCCCCAACACTCACCACAATGCTGCCTATACAGACTCTATACAGCTGTAAGCCCTGACACTCACCACAATGCTGCCTATACAGTCTCTATACAGCTATAAGCCCCAACACTCACCACAATGCTGCCTATACAGACTCTATACAGCTGTAAGCCCCGACACTCACCACAATGCTGCCCATACAGTCTCTTTACAGCTATAAGCCCTGACACTCACCACAATGCTGCCTATACAGTCTCTATACAGCTATAAGCCCCAACACTCACCACAATGCTGCCTATACAGACTCTATACAGCTGTAAGCCCTGACACTCACCACAATGCTGCCTATACAGTCTCTATACAGCTATAAGCCCCAACACTCACCACAATGCTGCCTATACAGACTCTATACAGCTGTAAGCCCCGACACTCACCACAATGCTGCCCATACAGTCTCTTTACAGCTATAAGCCCTGACACTCACCACAATGCTGCCTATACAGTCTCTATACAGCTATAACCCCTTACACTCACCACAATGCTGCATATACAGTCTCTATACAACTATAAGCCCTGACACTCACCACAATGCTGCCTATACAGTCTCTATACAGCTATAAGCCCTGACACTCACCACAATGCTGCCTATACAGTCTCTATACAGCTATAAGCCCTGACACTCACCACAATGCTGCCTATACAGTCTCTATACAACTATAACCCCTTACACTGACTCACCACAATGCTGCCTATACAGACTCTATACAACTATAAGGCCTGACACTCATCACAATGCTGCCTATACAGTCTCTATACAACTGTAAGCCCCGACACTCACCACAATGCTGTCTATACAGTCTCTATACAACTATAAGCCCCGACACTCACCACAATGCTGCCCATACAGTCTCTATACAGCTATAAGCCCCGACACTCACCACAATGCTGCCTATACAGTCTCTATACAGCTATAAGCCCTGGCACTCACCACAATGCTGCCTATACAGTCTCTATACAGCTATAAGCCCCGACACTCACCACAATGCTGCCTATACAGTCTCTATACAACTATAAGCCCCGACACTCACCACAATGCTGCCTATACAGTCTCTATACAGCTATAAGCCCTGGCACTCAACACAATGCTGCCTATACAGTCTCTATACAGCTATAAGCTCTGACACTCACGACAATGCTGCCTATACAGTCTCTATACAACTATAAGCCCCGCCACTCACCACAATGCTGCCTATACAGTCTCTGTACAGCTATAAGCCCTGACACTTACCACAATGCTGCCTATACAGTCTCTATACAGCTATAAGGCCCTGACACTCACCACAATGCTACCTATACAGTCTCTATACAGCTATAAGCCCCACCACTCACCACAATGCTGCCTATACAGTCTCTATACAGCTATAAGCCCTGACACTCACCACAATGCTGCCTATACAGTCTCTATACAACTATAACCCCTGACACTCACCACAATGCTGCCTATACAGTCTCTATAGAGCTATAAGCCCTGACACTCACCGCAATGCTGCCTATACAGTCTCTATACAGCTATAAGCTCTGACACTCACCACAATGCTGCCTATACAGTCTCTATACAGCTATAAGCCCCGCCACTCACCACAATGCTACCTATACAGTCTCTATACAACTATAAGCCCTGACACTCACCACAATGCTGCCTATACAGTCTCTATACAACTATAAGCCCCGACACTCACCACAATGCTGCCTATACAGTCTCTATACAACTATAAGCCTGACACTCACCACAATGTTGCCTATACAGTCTCTATACAGCTATAACCCCTGACACTCACCACAATGCTGCCTATACAGTCTCTATAGAGCTATAAGCCCCGACACTCACCACAATGCTGCCTATACAGTCTCTATACAGCTATAAGCCCCGACACTCACCGCAATGCTGCCTATACAGTCTCTATACAGCTATAAGCCCTGACACTCACCACAATGCTACCTATACAGTCTCTATACAGCTATAAGCCTGACACTCACCACAATGCTGCCTATACAGTCTCTATACAACTATAAGGCCTGACACTCACCACAATGCTGCCTATACAGTCTCTACACAACTATAAGCCTTACACTCATCACAATGCTGCCTATACAGTCTCTATACAACTGTAGGCCCCGACACTCACCACAATGCTGTCTATACAGCCTCTATACAGCTATAAGCCCCGACACTCACCACAATGCTGTATAAATAGTCCCTATACAACAAACCCTGAGATATACCCCAGTGCTGTCTTTTCAGGCTCTATTGATTCATGTTGCATCATATACAGTATTACATTCACAATCTGTTCAGCCTCCAGCCCCTGTGGAACTACAGATCTCAGCATATATAGCAGTACAGTCTTTTAATTCTCAATAGAATTTCACTTGCATGTAGAGTGAAAGGAAGTCTTTAAACACTAAAACCACATACCAGTGAGTATACACATCACATATATTAGAGTGACCATATTTTTGTGGGTCCAACCTGGGACGGGGGGGGGGCGTGGGTGGGGGGGGGCGGCGCGCGCAGCGTGGCGCGGTGAAAAGTGGGAAGGAGTGAGGAGCACGCAGCAGCGAAGACTGGGGGAGGGGGGCTGCGGCGCGCGCAGCGCGCCGCGCCGAAAAATGGGCGTGGCCATGACATTGTATGGGCGGAGCTAACGTAATGATGTAACAGCGAGGCATAAGAAAGCAGTGTTTACGCCATGATGTGGACAAACGAGACTTTGTATCATGGGTGTG
>NC_090654.1:13390250-13400250 GCF_040937935.1 Hyperolius riggenbachi
GGCACAGATGTCCTGGTGCCTTACATTTCACCCTCTATGAACCTACAGTGGGTTGCAAAAGTATTCGGCCCCCTTGAAGTTTTCCACATTTTGTCATATTACTGCCACAAACATGAATCAATTTTATTGGAATTCCACATGAAAGACCAATACAAAGTGGTGTACACGTGAGAAGTGGATCGAAAATCATACATCATTCCAAATATTTTTTACAAATAAATAACTGCAAAGTGGGGTGTGCATAATTATTCGGCCCCCATTGATCTGAGTGCAGTCAGTTACCTTTAGACATTGCCTGATGAGTGCTAATGACTAAATAGAGTGCACCTGTGTGTAATCTAATGTCAGTACAAATACAGATGCTCTGTGAGGGCCTCAGAGGTTGTCTAAGAGAATATTGGGAGCAACAACACCGTGAAGTCCAAAGAATACACCAGACAGGTCAGGGATAAAGTTATTGAGAAATTTAAAGCAGGCTTAGGCTACAAAAAGATTTCCAAAGCCTTGAACATCCCAAGGAGCACTGTTCAAGCGATCATTAAGAAATGGAAGGAGTATGGCACAACTGTAAACCTACCAAGACAAGGCCATCCACCTAAACTCACAGGCCGAACAAGGAGAGCGCTGATCAGAAATGCAGTCGAGGCCCATGGTGACTCTGGACTAGCTGCAGAAATCTACAGCTCAGGTGGGAGACTCTGTCCATAGGACAACTATTAGTCATGCACTGTACAAAGTTGGCCTTTATGGAAGAGTGGCAAGAAGAAAGCAATTGTTAACAGAAAGCATAAGAAGTCCCGTTTGCAGTTTGCCACAAGCCATGTGGGGGACACAGCAATCATGTGGAAGAAGGTGCTCTGGTCAGATGAGACCAAAATGGAACTTTTTAGCCAAAATGCAAAACGCTATGGGCTTGATTCACAAAAGAGTGCTAACTGTTGGCACAGCCATTTTCGCGCGAATTTTCGCATTGTGTGCGATCGCGAATTTTTGCGTGAAACAATAACGTTTTCACGCGCAAACGCAATTTTTTGCGCAAAATCGATATGGTTTTCGCGCGAAAATTCGTGTTTGCGCGCAAAACCGTTATCGTTTCACGTGAAAATTCGCGATCGCGCGTGCTGCGAAAATTCGCGCGAAAACGGCCGTGCTAACAGTTAGCACCGCTTTGTGAATCAAGCCCTATGTGTGGCAGAAAACTAACACTGCACATCACTCTGAACACACCATCCCTTCTGTCAAATATGGTGCTGGCAGCATCATGCTCGGGGGGTGCATCTCTTCAGCAGGGACAGGGAAGCTGGTCAGAGTTGATGGGAAGATGGATGTAGCCAAATACAGGGCAATATTGGAAGAAAACCTCTTGGAGTCTGAAAAAGACTTGAGACTGGGGCGGAGGTTCACCTTCCAGCAGGACAACGACCCTAAACATAAAGCCAGGGCAACAATGGAATGGTTTAAAACAAAACATATCTATGTGTTAGAATGGCCCAGTCAAAGTCCAGATCTAAATCCAATCGAGAATCTGTGGCAAGATCTGAAAACTGCTGTTCACAAACGCTGTCCATCTAATCTGACTGAGCTGGAGCTGTTTTGCAAAGAAGAATGGGCAAGGATTTCAGTTTCTAGATGTGCAAAGCTGGTAGAGACAAACCCTAAAAGACTGGCAGCTGTAATTGCAGCAAAAGGTGGTTCTACAAAGTATTGACTCAGGGGGCCGAATAATTACGCACACCCAACTTTGCAGTTATTTATTTGTAAAAAATGTTTGGAATCATGTATGATTTTCGTTCCACTTCTCACGTGTACACCACTTTGTATTGGTCTTTCACGTGGAATTCCAATAAAATTGATTCATGTTTGTGGCAGTAATGTGACAAAATGTGGAAAGCTTCAAGGGGGCCGAATACTTTTGCAACCCACTGTATAAACCCCACCAAACCGCACCACAAGTGTGCTGGCTGTCCCAGCTGTCCCTTCTCCCTTACTTCCCTTGCCCATCATAGGTAGCTATAGGCGCCTCTTAGAATTAGGTAGCAAGATGTAACCTCAGTATTAAGTAGCTAGAAGTGCCCCCCAAGTATTAGATAGTTAGAAGAACCTCAGTATTAAGTAGCTAGAGGTTCCCCTGACTGAAGGTAGATCCCATCAGTGGAATGCAGAGAGTCAGGTGAGTAACCTCTCATTTACAATCTCATCAGGACTCTGCATAGGGAAAGAGGGAGGCACACAGGGAGGGGTGTGAGCCACATTTTCCATCATCAGGCACCTATAGGCACGTGCCTACTCTGCCTTATGGTAAATCCGGCCCTGGTGGGAAATAACAGCTGTTTCCAACTGCTAAGCAACCAGTATCTCCCTCTGCCTCTGATAGGTAAATCTATAAAAACAACAACCTTTTAGCCTATCCCATTGTTCGGGCCCTTTTCCATTTGCGGAGTGATGCGAGTGCTGCTACTTAGCCGCATCACAGACATCACTTCCGGTGCTGGCCGCGTCACTTCCGCATCGGGAGGGTTTATGGAGGGGGACGGCGGGTGGATGCGCAAGATTCTACAGCATGCTGCAGATTCTCGGATCGCTCAGCACCGCTCTGCACACAATGCACGGAATGGAAACTGGTCCATTGCCGTGCATTGGTTTCAGGACACCCCCGGTGCGATGCGGCTGTGTAGCACCACATATAATGGAAATGGGCCCTTAGGCCCTAAGGCTTAGGGGGTGTGGTTATAGAGAATGGCAGTTGATGCTGTCTGTTTTTTTTATATATTTGGCATCAGTAAAGATGAAGACGTGCAGGCCCATTATGGATCAAACAACAGGGCCGGATTCGTACTTTCCAGCACCCTAAGCCCACCGTCACCCCCCACCACCACCACCACCATTCAGTCCAACTCTGACTAGTGAGCACTATATATACAGTCAGCAGGAGATGCATAGATAAATAAATGTAATACAGTTATCATCCTGTTAACACAGTACAATGATTTGCTGCTACTAAAAAAAAGTCAGGAAAGAGTTAAACTGTAGCACAAAGAATGTTGCTGTCATTCCCTAGGAAAAAAAAACAAACAGACCATAAAATTAACAGGTGTGAGGTCTTTAACAGCCTCTGACCAGTAATAAACAGCAGTCAGGGGGAGAGGAGAGCTGATAATTCCTGTCCGTGAATACATGTATGAAGAAAGTAATCCGAACTCAAAAGTTCTGCTACTTGAGCCTGTATATTTTTCTTCTCAGAGCAGCTTGTATGTCCCCAATCATCATGCAGAGGACAGGATCATCAGGTGACAGCAGGTGCTGACTGTCATCACACACACACTGCATAAGTGAGAGGGATGCAGGGATCTCTGGAATTCAGGCAGACCAGAGCAAAGCAGGAGAGGTGATTTACTTTGACATGTGACCTCTTATCTCTTCAAGTCCTGCACCCTGCTGATTTTTAACACCCTAGGCCATGTCCTTTGTGGCCTTCCCAGAAATCCAGCCCTGTCAAACAATATGAACAAATGACATGGGGAATATCAATCATTTCTTGATCTCTCTTCAATTTTTTAAAGTCAATGGGAAACTATACAAAAAATCAGCCAGATACTTACCTAAGGAGAGGGAAAGCTCTGGGTCCTATAGAGCCCTCCTGCTCCTCTCCGGATCCCCTCCGTTAGGCGCTAGCTCCCTCATTTGAATCCCCAGCGATGGTGGGGGACTTCAGAAGTTTCCGGGAGCTGAGTGCTCCCACAGACAGGCGCCTCCATACTGCGCACGTGCGAGAGAAAGCGTGCTCATGTGCTTAGTATGGGGCCGCCCATCTTTGTGAGCACTCAGGCTCCTGAAGTCTTCCGAAGCCTCCTTCAGCGGCGGAGAGTAGAATTTCACCACATTGGTTGAATACTGCTACCGAGGAGCAGAGGCGTAGCTATATTTTTCGGCGCCCGGGGACAAATACAATGTTTGTGCCCCCACCCTGACAAATTGGGCGTAGCCACGCATCAGAATGTGGGCGTGGTCATGGGTGTAGACAGATGGACAAATGGTGTGTAGATAGCCACATGTGCCCCCTTTAATTAGCCCTCACAGTGCTGCGCCCGGGGACATGTGTCCCCCGTTGCCCACCTCTAGCTACGCCTCTGCCAAGGGGCCAGTGCTGGAACGGGCACCGGGAGAGGAGCCGGAAGGCTCTATAGGACCCAGAGAGCCCTCCCTCTCCTTAGGTAAGTATCGGGCTGATTTTTTTTTTTTTTTATCGATTCCCATTGACTTTAATTTTTTTTTCTCCTTTACCCTAAAGTTCATCTTTAACCCCTTCAGGACCGTAAGCTTACACCCCCCTAGTGACTAGGCTATTTTTTACAATTTAGGCCACTGCAGCTTTAAGGCCTTGCTGCAGGGCCGTACAACTCAGCACACGAGTGATCCTTCCCCTCCTTCTCTGCCCACCAACAGAGCTTTCTGTTGGTGGGCTGTAATCCCTGCTGAGATGTTTGTTTATTTTTTTTTCTTTCTTTATTTGTTTTTTTTTTCTTTATAAATATTACTGTTTGTTTTTTTTTATTATTTTTTCTAATCCCCTCATGTGGAGCGGTCGGCAAAGAGTTGAAGACACTGATTCACAGACCTTTCATCTGATCAATGGAGAAGCAATGGATTTTGCCGCTATCTGATTGGGTGCCAGAGATAATCCACAAGGCAAACCTAGGCGGTTGCCTGGGGCGTGGAGAGAGACTAGGGGCCTGGTGGATGATCTACTCCACTAAATCTCACTAAAAAAAAAATCCAGTTGACCATCAGCAGTGGGCAAAAGCTGCTAGTGGAAAGCCATCTCTAATGACTAGTACTTTTTCATAGTAAAAAGTACAGGTGTACAATGCACTTCTAATTAATCCACATATACTATCGCATATCAAGATTCACTATGACAGCTAAGTTATAAGATGCTAAAATGGGATAAATGTGAAAGCCTATTATGTATTTATATAGCACTGACATCTTCTGCAGCACTTTACAGAGTACATAGTCATGTCACTGACTGTCCTCAGAGGAGCTCACACTCTAATCCTACCATAGTCATAGTCTAATGTCCTACCATATTATTATTATGTATTTATATAGCACTGACATCTTCTGCAGCACATTACAGAGTACATAGTCATGTCACTTACTGAACTCAGAGGGGCTCACACTCTAATCCTACCATAGTCATAGTCTAATGTCCTACCATATTATTATTATGTATTTATATAGCACTGACATCTCCTGCAGCACATTACAGAGTACATGGTCATGTCACTGACTGTCCTCAGAGGAGCGCACAATCTAATCCTACCATAGTCACAGTCTAATGTCCTACCATATTATTATTTATTATGTATTTATATAGCACTGACATCTTCTGCAGCATATTACAGAGTACATAGTCATGTCACTGACTGTCCTCAGAGGAGCTCACAATCTAATCCCCCTACCATTGTCATAATCTGATGTCCTACCATATTATTATTATTATTTTGTATTTATATGGCACTGGCATCTTCTGCAGCACTTTACAGAGTACATAGTCATGTCACTGACTGTCCTCATCTCACAATGTAATCCCACCACAATCTAATATCGCTTCAATACACTAATTTCACTACCATAGTTTTAGGCCATACCACCAGCTTTTTGGGGTTTGGGGGGAGGAGGACTTTCTAGAGGAAATGTGCACAAACATAGCAAGAACACACAAACTCCATAACTCCATGTGGATCTAGTTCTGGTCTGACGCCCCTGGGATCCTCAAGTCAGGTAAGAGTGCTAAGTAACCACTTCTAAATCCAGTGGAGAGCTAAGCAATACTGTGAAGTAACAGGTTCCACTCCCCTTATACCTGAGACTAGCTATGACCCTGAAAACGCTACACCTCCCCTCACTGTTCTATATAAATCCAGGGCTGGTTTTAGCAACAATGGGGCCCTAGGGCAAAATAAACCTTGGGGGCCCCCCAACAGATAACCTGGAACAAAAATCGGCATTAAGGGTCCTTTTTGCAGCTGGTATAGTCAGGGTGTGAAGCCCCAATTGGTTGGAGCTCCACATTCTGGCTATCCCAGCCTGCATGGGGGACAAGGGGTTAAATAGTTTCAGGAGGGGGGACCCCACATAATTTTTTTTTAAATTCCCACACTCTAAACATAAAAAAAAAAATGGGAAAATAGGAAAAAATGGCAGGGATCTTCATACAGCCATATTGCGGCTGTATAGCGATCCCTGGCCAAAGCGCTGCGGCTGCGTATGGGCCCCCTGGAAACCCCTTCAGGAAGTTCATTGCTCTTTCTTTTGATACATGTAAAATTACACTACCGTTAAAGTGACATTTACCGCATTTAAAAGTATACTTTTTTCCTTCAACACTTTAAAATCGATTTTCTCAAAAACTATAAGGTCTTTTTGAAAAAATGTTTTTTTCCTTTTATTCCCAATGATCTCCTTAACCTATTCTGCAAATTTAGGGTTACTGGCATTTTAGGTGGATTTTCTATTAACCATTAAAGTCGGCGGGTTTTTAAATGTGTATTTTTTTCCTTTGAAACTTTAAAATCGATTTTCTCAAAAACTATAAGGTCTTTTTCCTCTTGTAGCCACTGGGGGCCCTGGGGCAATTGCCTCCTTTGCCTCTATGGTAGCGCCGGCCCTGTATAAATCCTTATGTCTCTTTGTGACCTTAACACATTTAACGTTCACCTTTCCCATTTCCGCCACCCAAACCTGTGCAATTTGCTTCCCCAACTTACCAAAAACAAAATCAACATTTTAATTTGCATCCTCATCCTTCCTTGATTGGTTCTGCGACTGATTACACCCTTTGCAATTAATCTCAACCCTGCCAGCAGTCTCGTTTATACAATAGCCCGCCGCATCATGCAAATATGTCTACACCGGTATCTTTTTTCTTAGAAGAATAAAAAACGCAAAGCTCTGAGTTTGACCTTCAAGGACCTCGGTGAATCTCGGCCCCTTACATCTCAGCCTTCATCTGCTAATGATCACCCTGTGTCCCCTCAGAAATGCTGTCCCCTATGCTTTGTCAATGATATCACACTACTTCTCACTGTGCCTGCGAAATCTACAGATTATCCTACATTCATTGCATTATGCAACTGGAAAAAAAAAAAAGGCAGCAATGTGGCAATGTCTCGTTGGTCGGTCTGTTAACCCTTTGTGGGGCAATCGGTGCCCAGCGGACCACATGAGCGTTGGTGATATGTATCCGACCGGCGTTGAGTATAGGCTGCATGTGTATAGAACAGATGCTAAGCACAGGAGGTATTTTAGCATGTTGAAGAATTCGATAGGGACGATATAGATATCATTACTCATTTACATTATGTCAGCATATCCTGCGTATAGAACGCTTCCCCTTTGCCGTAACCAAAGAAGGGATGGTTTCACTTTAAATTTAAAGTGCTGCCAGACATGAACTAAGTATTTAACGTCCCTTATGGCGCAGACAACACCCTACAAGTGCATCGCTTAAAGGACATCTTCTGCTGATATCTAAAAACGCCATCTGAAAAAGCTCAAAAATAAAACAGACTAGTACAAGTTAGCAAAATCCTAGGCAGTGCCAGTCAATGCCCACTAGTAGCCGCCATGCCCGCCTGGTAACACCTGTGCGTTACCACCCATCGAGGCTGGCATCTCCCAGCGTACATTAAGTAATATAGTGAACACACAATCAGATATATATAGGCAGATCTTTGTCTCGAACGGGCTACCGAAATTGAGATCTGTAGTGGATTGGCTATAAAAGGAATTCAGAATACACCATACACAGAATATACTTCACATTTTGATTGTTTTTTTTACTTGATTATCGATTGAAAATAGAATCGTAATACAAAAAAATGCACGCTATAGTGTATAGTCGTTATTGGTCGTCATACACACGGGACGATGATCCCATTTTCGAAACTATCAAGCCAGTCCAGTCGAGAAACAGACCAATATTGCCCCTCAAATCAGAAGGTGGCTTTTGACAGGCAGAGCAATTTCTGCCCAAAGAGAATAACTTTTCTCGATCGGAAGTCAAATCGGACGCGTCGATCATAATAGTGTATTGTGTATCAGGCATTAGAGAAACTTGCAGTCGCTCGTGAGTTCTTAACATTTCTGTCTACCTATCTGACCATGGCATGACGTCACAAGGGCTTGAAATCGTTTAATAAACGATCCTGCCTGCGTTCTGCCCTGTCTCCGAGTCTAGATCTCGGAGATGCCTGATTTATCGGACGGTAGAGCCAGCCCTGCCTGGATTTCAGGTCATTCCTGTCGGGAATGTGTGGCGATAGCTCGGTTGGCTGCCAGCGAGCGTAGAGATTGGACAGTGCGGGGATGAGTGCAGACGCTCCGACAGAGGCACACGTTGCAGAGGAGCCCAGTGCGGTGACCTTAATATAATATGAAGGTCTACCACTACTGGTCCTGCATGGAGCCCAGGTCTGATCGTACGGAATCTGGGACCTCTCCTCCATCTCCCATCCCCGCTCCTCTCCTCCATTGGTTCTCCCTGTCTCTAAAGGTCTCCTCTTTTTTTCCCTTTATTATTTTTTTTTCCTCTCTTCTTTTTTTTTCTTCCCCTTGTCTCACTCCCAACCCTTCCTCCCTGCCCCTCCCCCCTCCTCTTCCCTTGCTCTCTCTCTCTCTCTCTCTCTCTCTCCAGTCTCCACACACCCTGTGCAGTCTTTGAAAATTAGACAATCCTCCATAAAGCGGGGCGGTCGGTTGAGCATGGCTCCCCTCTCTCTCTATCCCTTCTGCTAAACTCTTCTCCCAAAATTCTGGACACCTGCAGTTGGTTAACCGCCAGTTGTCTAAAAAAAAAACCACAAAAACATCTCCCTTGTCATCATCCCACCACTAATGAACGTCATTCCAAAAACTACAACCCGACCAGACTACCCCACTGTTCCATCTGTCTCCTCGGCTGCATCCCCCATCCAAAAAGGAGCGACAAAAAAAAAGAAAGAAAGGGAATGGACCCTTTCAGTGCCGGTCGGCCGGGCCGTCCGCATAGACGCCGGAGAGGTGCGAAAGGTTAATGGAAAGGGACGACCAACAGCTTAAACACACAAAAAAAACCTACAAGCATCTTATAAATGTTTAATTGTGACCACTGGCCGCTTTGGGGACCCATAATAAATGGAGGCATGGATTGGCGAGATTTCCTGGAAGGAAGGGAGGTGGATGGTGGAGAGGGAGAAGGAAGGAAGGGGTGGTGGGTGGTGGTGGTGGTGGTGTTGTTGTTGGAGGGGGGGTCTTGGATCTATCAGGGTGAATTCATAGCCATTGATTTTCTCCTGGCTGGGGAGGGATGGCATATTCTATTCAGTGCAATGTTCCTCTGCAGATTATGTTAAGAGGCAGGCTTGGCTGAGGAGAGGCTCAGCGGATGCGCTATGCGTGTTTAATGCGTCAAACTGTTCTCATCGCTCAATGGAGACACTTAGCAATTCAGAGCATGTCCCAGCCATCGCAGCCCAGCTACAGAGGAGGAGGAAGGGCCAAAATGTCCCACAGGCTGGCAGCCGGGGCTGGAGACACTGTGTGTGCCGCTGTGTGTGCTACTGCTGTGTGTGTGTGTGTTACAGGGGTGTGTGAGTATTGCTGTGTGTGTGTGTTTAGCTGTGTGTGTTACTGGTGTGTGTGTGTGTGTGAGTGTTTGTGTTACTGGTGTGTTTGTGTTACTGGTGTGTGTGCTGCTGTGTATGTGTGCTACTGGTGTGTGTGTGTGTGTGTGTGTGTGTGTGTGTGTTACAGGGGTGTGTGAGTATTGCTGTGTGTGTGTGTTTAGCTGTGTGTGTTACTGGTGTGTGTGTGTGTGTGAGTGTTTGTGTTACTGGTGTGTTTGTGTTACTGGTGTGTGTGCTGCTGTGTATGTGTGCTACTGGTGTGTGTGTGTGTGTGTGTGTGTGTGTGTTACAGGGGTGTGTGAGTATTGCTGTGTGTGTGTGTTTAGCTGTAT
>NC_090654.1:13405250-13415250 GCF_040937935.1 Hyperolius riggenbachi
GGAGAGGGCTCATAGGCAGGATAGAGGGGGAGGGGGTGATGGGGGGGCTCACTGGCAGGATAGAGGGGGAGGGGGTGATGGGGGGCTCACTGCCAGGATAGAGGGGGAGAGGGGTGGCTCACTGGCAGGACACAGGGGAGAGGGGGTGATGGAGGCTCACTGGCAGGACACAGGGGGGAGGGGGTGATGGGGGCTCACTGGCAGGACACGGGGGGAGGTGGTGATGGGGGCTCACTGGCAGGACACGGGGGGGGGGGGGGAGGGGGTGATGGGGGGCTCACTGGCAGGACACGGGGAGAGGCCTACGTATGAATCAGATGTTGGGAGATTTGGGCGCAGGATACATCCGATATACGGCTCACCCTGCTCCTGCACAAGTCCCGGCGGCATTCATTACTATTCCCCCTCCAGGCTGCCATGGATAGTGGGAAAAAGATGTATATTTGCTGGTGGCCAAATTACAATGTTTTTACAGTAATTTGTGCTCCCTCTTCTGACGGCACCCCAATAACTCACTGAGTACTGCTAAGCCGTAATTCATACTACGGCCTATGGTGGCGCCGGCTGTGCCCAAATGTCGTGTGCTATTTTTACAGCGCTCGGTTGATGAGGGGCTCACTGGCAGGACACGAGTAGAGAGGGGGTAATGGGGGACTTACATTGCATGCCAAACCAGGAATGGTAATAATCTAGACCACTGCTGCACCATCTTCAAGGGCTCCTACAAAGCTGCCTCTCGGGAGTCGGGACGCCCACAGGAAATCTGACCATTATTTTATTGAACTAATCCCTACCTACAGATGGTGCCTTGAGTCCTCAAAGATAGATCTCCAGAAGGTCAAAAAGTGGACAAACGAGGCAAAGCAACAAATTCAGGCCCGCTTTGACTGGACTGGTCAATCCTTGTTCCCCCCAAGTGGCAACCTGGATGAATGTGCATAAAATATCACCTCCTACATCAACTTCGGTGAAGAGACCTGTATCCCTTCTAAGACCTACAGAGTCTTTCCCAACAACAAACTGAAGTTCAGCAATAAGCTACTTCTGCTCCAATGAGCCAAAGAGGAACAGACCCTCAGCTCAAACAATGCATGCAAGTCTGGAAAGGCCTCAACCAATCTCTACCTACAGATGGTGCTTACTACTACTTCTGCTCCGATGAGGCAAAGAAGAAACCTCAAAGTCTGAAAACTGAGATCAAGAAAGCCAGAAATTCCCTCAACAGGGAACTGAGAGCTGCAAAAAGGTCCTACTCCCACAAACTGCACCAGACCCTCAGCTCAAACAATGCACGTAAGTCTGGAAAGGCCTTAAAGCGGCCACTAACTACAAGAGCCCCCCTCAACGCACGTCCCCTGGTGTCGAGCTTGCTGAGGCACTTAACAGGTTCTACCGCAGGTTCAAAGAGAACCAATCAAACACCGGCCAAGCCTGTGTACACCACCATAATACAGTACTCCCCACCAACCCACTATTCAACCCAGGCCACCCCAGTCCCACTGACAGCAGACAAAGGGTTATTCTGAAACTTCTTTATAAACTTGATCACCTGGATGGTGTGTCAACCCTCTGCCTAAAAAACCTGCTCTACCCTGCTGGCCCCTGTCCTCTCCATCCTGCTTACACAACCCCTAATAAAATGCAAGATCCCCTCCTGCCTGAAAAGGTCCACCATAATCCCAGTCTCCAGAAAAACAGGTGTTGTAGATCTATACGACTACAGTCCATTGGCACTAACATCTAATGTCATGAAGATATTTGAAAAGCTGATCCTGTCCCACCAGAAACTCACCACCAAGATCTATATGACTACAGACGAGTGGCACTAACATCTAATGTCACGAAGATATTTGAAAAGCTGGTCCTGTCCAACCAGAAACTCACCACCAAGGACCTGACTGACCCTCTGTAGGTTGCTGACAGGACAGATGCCATAAATATTAGCGTGTTGTACATCCTGTCCCACCTAGACAAATCGGCCACCCACACCAGAATTCTCCTACTACACTTTAGCTCCACCTTCAATACTATCAGCCCCAACATGCTCTACAATAAGATGGTACAATGTGCATTCCACCCTCTGCCTGTGTCTGAAGGCCTTCCTTACAAACAGCACCCAGGTGGTGAAACTCGACTGCCTCACCTTGCAAGGGCAAACCACCAACACTCTCCAAGGGTGTGTCTTGTCCCTAGTTTTGTTCTACCTGTACATGAATTTCTGCACCACAAAGAATGACTGTCAAGGTGATCAAGTTTGTGGACAATACCACCATTATAGGCCTTGTGGACAAGAGCAGAGAACAAGCCTACAACCAGGAGATTGAGAAGGTGAAGGTGAGCTCAACAAGCTTGTCCTCAATTTAGCAAAAACTGTAGAACTAACCATCCACTTTAGGAATAACCCCCCCCCCCCCTTCCCCTTCCTCCCCTACACACACACACACATCCTCCTTCCTGGTTCTTATCGACTCCTCTGCACCGCCATCTCCACTGACCTACGGTGGGGTTCGCGGCTGCCCCCGATAGTGAAAGCGCAAGCCAGGGACGGATCTAGGGGGGGGGGGCAAGCGGGTCTCTTGCCCCAGGCGCAGTTTGTTGAATTCTTAAAAAGGCGGCAAAATTTTGATGGGGAATGGCAGTTTAGGCGCCAGAACCTGACCTTTAGGCGCCAAAACCTGACCTTCAGGCGCCAGAACCTGACCTTTAGGCGCCAAAACCTGACCTTTAGGCGCCAAAACCTGACCTTGTCCCAGGCGCAACTTGGTCTAGATCCGTCCCTGGCGCAAGCTAGAGAGAGTCATCAAAACTGCAGAAAAGATAATAAACCCCCCTCCCCTATGTACTGTATATCCCAGCCTCCCATAATGTCCCTCGCATCCTCCACGCCCTATGGACTGTATACCCTAATCCCCTATACCCTTCCCCTATTCCCACAATCCCCCAACCCCCACGCACACCCATGTTAATGCTTTGTTTTGCTTTGGCAATTTGGTAATGCTAAATGTTTTTTGTCCTGCCAATAAAGCTTTTTTGGATTCGGATAATCAGGAAACCTCCCCCCCCCCATCTCTGGACCTTCCTTTACTCCACCAGGGCCATCAGGATTGCAAACAATCCCTCCCACCCCAGCAACCACTACCGTAATCTGTCCGGTCGTCGCTTCAGGTCTATCGCCACCAGGACATCCAGGTTAAGGAACATTGTTTGCCCCAATGTGTAATGTGTACCCATATCATTATGTATCCACGTATGTTCATTTCCAAGCTGTGCCAACAACGATTCCTTGTACGTTACCCTGTACTTGACCAAAAAATCTGATACTGTTGGAGGATCTCTGGAAGTGGAGTGGAGGTTATGGGGGCTCTCTGGAAGGGGAGAGGGGGGGTGATGGGAGCTCTCTGGAAGGGGAGAGGGGGTGATGGGAGCTCACTGGCAGGGCACGGGGAGAAGGAATGATGGGGGCTCTCTGGAAGGGGAGAGGGGGTGATGGGAGCTCACTGGCAGAGCTGTGCGCAGTAGTTCTGCCTCTAATCCAGTCAATCTCCGCCTCTCTCAGTGAAAGAAGAGTAAGAGAGGCGGAGATCGGCGGAGATTGACTGGATAAGAGGCAGAGCTACTGCGCACAGCTCTGCCTCTTCCAGGAAGCAAAATTCTGCAATCACAGAAACTTGCTAGGGTATTTCAGGGGCATAAATACCTCGTTCTGCTGCAAGGATGCGGCGAATCAGCTTGGATTTTAATTCTGAAGATGACTATTCAATAAAAAGAGAGAAAACAAATGCCTCAGACTCTCTTTAAGGAGAGGGAAGGCTCTTGATCCTATAGACCCTTCCTGCTCCTAGGTGTCTCCCCCGGTAGCAGTATTTTACCAATTGGTCAAATACTGCTCTCTGCCGCCGAAAAGAGGGTTTGGAAGTCTTTGGGAGCCTGAGTGCTCCCGAGAACGGGCCGCTCCATACTGCATACACGTAGACGCCCTCTCTCTTGTACACACGCAGGCGTCTTCTGAAGCACTCACGCTACCGAGGACTTCCAAAGCGTCCTGCAGCAGGGGATTTAACCGGGGGAGCCAGCGTTTAAACGAGGGGACTGGGAGAAGAGCCGGAAGGTTTTATAGGACCCAGATTCTTTCCTCTCCTTAGGTAAGTATCTGTTTTTTAAGGTTCCCATTAGCTTTAATAAAGCCAATCTTTGCTTGGAAATGCCTTGCTATATTCAGCGCATTACATGCCCAACCAGGCAGGGCCGGTTCTAAAAACAATAGGGCCCCCGGGCAAGATTAACCCTGGGGCCCCCCAATAGACAACGCCAAATCAAAACTCAACCGTAGGCAGACGCGTATCTGGAGGGATGCAGGCATGACACGTGCCCCAGGCGACCTCCCTCTTCAATCATCAGGGGGGCGCAGTGCTGCTGACAGCATTCCTGAGTCTAAAGGCCCATACACACGTCGGATTTTAGCGAACGACCCGTCGTTTGAACGTTCCGTCGTTCGGATGTTTACGAGTCAAATTCGACGTGTGTACAGACTATCGGATCGCTGGTAACCAGTCTTATCACCCGAACGATAGTCTGTACACACGTCGGATTTGACGCGAAAACATCCGAACGACGGAACGTTCAAACGACGGGTCATTCGCTAAAATCCGACGTGTGTATGGGCCTTAAGGGAGTAACAATCATCCAGCAGCCTGCCCATCTCAGCCTTTGTCTTATATCTACATTACAAGCTATTGAAAGGTGAGCTCCGAAGTTTTCCCTCTCTCCCTACCACAGATCATGTCTCAGTCCCCCGAGATAGCAGCAGATGCTCCTGGTCTGGAGGTTACAAGATCTCACATCCACTCAGCTCTGTCATTCACACATTCCTCAGCCGTATCTCAGTGTGCTGTTTACTTACTTTTATTTATGACACTCTCTGCACTTTAACCATTAAGCTGCTGGCATCTCTGTGGCCAGATTTAACAACCTCTCTCTTGTACAGTGTACCTCAGTTGTTAAAATGCATTATATTTCTAGCTCAGTACCTATCTACTGATATTTAATAGGTTGTCAGCCATTTATTATGTTATAATTGTCACTGCAAATGTTTCATTGCTTTCATTCATATGAGAGTGGTGGCTGCCATATTTATTTCCTTTTAAACAATACCAGTTGCATGGAAATCCTGCTGATCCTTCTGGTCACTAGGGTCTAAATCACACACCTGAAACATGCATGCAGCTAATCTTGTCAGATGTGTCATAGACATTTGATCTGCATGCTTGTTCAGGGTCTATGGCAAAGGCAGGGATCACACTTGTTTTTCAGTTTTCAACTCAGTTTTTTCTGCGCACATTTTCTGCACACCAAGTGTGTTTCTATGCAGAAAAATGTGTGCTTTTTTCACAACAGTTAATGTAATTGATACAGAAAACTGACAAAATGAGCAGAATTATCATGCAGAATGTCAGTTTTTTTTCCTGTGCAAGAAAAACACATTAAGTGTGAAATAGCCCCTTGATTAACATGAGTTTTCAGTTCTTCTGTGCAGAAAACGCGTATGTAAACAGTCAAGTATGTTCCCTATTAGAGGCAGAGGATCAGAAGGATAGCCTCATTTATTTCATAGTGACTGTCACATTCTGGTATTTGTGTGTGCGTGTGTGTTCTGAATGCATGATGGGGTTACCCTGTCCAAAAAGGTTAGACAGGATGCTGTTGATTGTAGGTGGGTGTGTGTGTGGGGGGGGGGGGGGGGGGGGGGGCTGGGGGGCGCAATTTTAGTATTTGCCATGGGCGCTGTCTTGCCTAGATACGCCACTGACCATAGGGACCCTTTGTTGCAGCCAAATTTCCACCCAAGGACACTGAGGCAGGGGCTGACACCACCTGGCTCAGCTGAAGACTCTGCAGGGGCATCTGGGAACAACAGTTAAGTTGGGGGGAGACACCTTGGGGGCCCGATTTGCCTCTATGGTAGCACCGCCCTGCAACCAGTAACGGTAACATCCTAGATCACTGCTACACCATCCTCAAGGGCACCTACAAAGCTGTCCCTCAGAACACCCTCAGGAACTCCAACCACTGCCTCGTCCAACTAATCCCTACCTAAAAAAGATGCCTTGAGCCCTCCACACAAGTTCTCAAGACTCCTACAAAGCAGCTCCTCAGCCCACCCTTAGGAAATCTGACCACTGCCTCATTGAACTAATCCCTACCTACAGAAGGTGCCTTGAGTCCGCCAAGATAGATCTCAAGACAGTCAAAAAGTAAGCAAATGAGGCAAAGCAACAAATTCAGGCCCGCTTTGACTGGACTGGTCAGTCCTTGTTCCCCCAAATGGTAATCTGGAAGAATGTGCAGAAAAAATCACCTCCTACATCAACTTCGGTGAAGGGACCTGCATCCCTTCCAAGACCTACAGAGTCTTTCCCAACAACAAACTCTAGTTCAACAATAAGTTACTTCTGCTCCAATGAGCCAAAGAGTAACAGACCCTCAGCTCAAACAATGCACGTAAGTCTGGAAAGGCCTCAACCAATCCCTACCTACAGATGGTGCCTACTTCTGCTCCGATGAGCCAAAGAAGAAACCTCGAAGTCTGAAAACCCAGATCTAGAAAGCCAGACATTCCCTCAACAGGGAACTGAGAGCTGCAAAAAAGGTCCTACTCCCACAAACTGCAACAGACCCTCAGCTCAAACACTGCACGTAAGTCTGGAAAGGCCTTAAAGCCGCCACTAACTACAAGAGTCCCCCTCAACACACATCCCCTGATGTCGAGCTTGCTGAGGCACTTAACAGGTTCTACTATAGGTTTGAAAAGGACCAACTAAACACCAGCCAAGCCTTTGTTCACCACCATAACATGGTACCCCCCCCACCAACCCTAACACCCAAACCAACACAGACCAACCCAGTCCCACTGACAGCAGACAAAGGGTTATTCTGAAACTTCTTTGTTAACTTGATCATCTGAATGGTGTGTCAAGCCTCTACCTAAACACCTGGTCTACCCAGCTGGCCCCTGTCCTCTCCATCCTGCTTACACAACCCCTAATAAAATGCAAGATCCCCTCCTGCCTGAAAAGGTCCACCATAATCCCAGTCTCCAAGAATAATCCAGGTGATGCAGATCTATAGGATTACAGACCAGTGGCACTAACATCTAATGTCATGAGGATCTTTGAAAGGCTGGTCCTGTCCAACCAGAAACTCACCACCAAGGACCTGACTGACCCTCTCTAAGTCAGAACAAACAGGTCCGTAGACTATGCCATAAATATTTGCTTGTTATACATTCTGTCCCACATAGACAAACCAGCCACCTACACCACTTACACTATTCTCTTCCTAGACTTTAGCTCTGCCTTCCACACTATCAGTCCCAACATGCTCTACGATAAGCATCTCACCCTCTGCGCTTGTCTGAAGAACTTCCTGACAAACAGAACCCAGGTGATGAAACTCGACTGCCTCACCTTGAGAGAGCAAAACGCCAGCATAGGCACTCCCCAAGGGTGTGTCCTGTCCGCAATTTTGTTCTACCTGTACATGAATTTCTGCACCACAAAGAATGACTGTCAAGGTGATCACATTTGCGGACAATACCACCATCACAGGACTCGTGGACAAGAGCGGAGAACAAGCCTACCACCATATTGAGAAGGTGATCTCAACAAGCTTGTCCTCAATTCAGCAAAAAACTATGGAATTAACCACCCACTTTAGGAATAACTCCCCCCCCCCCTCCCAGTTCTTATTGAGTCCCTTGTGCTTAAAGCGGAACTGTAAAAAGTTTAAAAAATAAGATTTTCACTTACCTGGGGCTTCTGCCAGCCCCCTGCAGTCGACCTGTGCCCTCGCAGTCCTGGACCGATCCTCCATTCCCCGCCGAGGCTCAATTTTTTTTCCCGTAATGGAGGTCAACTTGTAGGTCGACCTCCATTGCACCATGGCCACGCGTATCCTAGTACGCGTTCCTGTGGCCAGGAGTGCCCTGCGCAGGCGCAGTACGGGAAAATCTCTACTGCGGCTGTGCAGTATGCGTCCGGCTATGGGAGCGAAGTGAGAGCGTACCACGGCGGGGGACCAGAGCATCAGTTAGTGGCTGCGAGGGAACAGGACGGCTGCAGGGGGCTGGCAGAAGCCCCAGGTAGGTGAAACTCTTATTTTTTAAACAATTTACAGCTCCGCTTTAAATCCTCTGCACCACCATCTCCAGTGACCTAAAGTAGGAAGAGAATGCCTCCAAAACACAGAAAAAGGTCGTACAATGGCAGTTCTTCCTGCGCCAATTGAAAAAGCTTGGAATGACTCTCACTCTATTAACCTGTTTGTACTCTGCCACCATCAAGTCGATCCTATGTTCCTCTATCACCGTGGGTGCGGGGGTGGCCCGTATGGTTCTCGGGTTTCTGCAAACCCATGGGTTTGGGGGTGCCCCCGTTAGTGACAAGCTCAAGCTAGATCAGGCATGGGCCAACTTGGCCCTCCAGCTGTTAAGGAACTACAAATCCCACAATGCATTTGCCTCTATGAGTCATGACTGTGGCTGTCAGACTCCTGCAATGCATTGTGGGACTTGTAGTACCTGAACAGCTGGAGGGCCAAGTTTGCCCGTGCCTGAGCTAGAGAGTCATCAAAGATGCAGAAAAGATTATCGGGAGCTCCTCCCCCCCATCTCGGGGCCTTCCTTTACTTCACCAAGGCCATCAGGATTTCAAACTGTCCCTCCCACCCCAGCAACCGCTACCGTAATCTACAACCGCCGCCGCTTAAAGTCTATTTTTCCCCCAATCCATCCTGGCCCTCAACTCAGGCCCCCACCCCCTCCAGTAGCAATCCCCAATGTGTAATAAGTGTTTGCCCCAATGTGTAATGTGTATCCCTATCATTATGTATCCACGGATGTTCATTTTCAAGCTGTGCCAACAATGATTCCTTGTACATTACCCTGTACTTGACCAATAAATCTGATACTGATGGAGGATCTCTGGAAGTAGAGAGAGGGTGATGGAGGTCACTGGAAGGGGAGAGGGGGTGATTGGGGGCTCAGTGGAAGGGGAGAGGGGGTGATGGAGGTCACTGGAAAGGGGAGAGGGGGTGATTGGGGGATCACTGGAATGGGAGAAGGGGTGATGGGGTGCTCACTGACAGGACACAGGGGGAGAAGAGGTGATGGGGGTCTCTGGAAGGGAAGAGGGGGTGGTGGGGGCAACCTGGGCAGATGCCTGAGGCCTGGAGAGAGCAGGGGCCTGGTTGATACTAGCCACCACCAAATCTAACCCCAGAAAGCCAGGTGGCCATTACAGGGTGGCAAAGATGCTATCTTGCCTAGAGTAGCATTCCACCTTAATTCAACTCTGAATAGCAGGACATGGGGGTGATGAGGGGCTTTAGAATAACATGAAATGGGGGGGGGGATAGGGGCTCTGGAATAGCAGGAGCTGGGGGCTCTAGAGTGGCAGGGTGGGGGGGAGAGATGGGGCTCTGAAGTGGCAGAATAAGGGGGGTCAGATGTAATGGGGGTAGGATATAGGGAATTGGTTGGGGGGTGATGGGGGGGGGGGGGGCTCTGGAATAGCATGATATGGGAGTCGGGTATGATGGGGGGTTCTGGGATAGCAGGATATGGGGGGCTCTGAGCTAGCAGGATATGGGGGTCGGGTAGTATGGGGGCTCAGGGATAGCAGGATATGGGGGTCGGGTAGTATGGGGGCTCTGGGATAGCAGGAATAAGTCAGCACCGTAACAGTTACAGGCAGTCACAGCTGATAGTCAGAAAGGCCTCTGAAGACTTAATGCAGCTAAATACATAAAATTAGGATGACCGGCAGTGAAATCCGGCAGAACCCGAGCAAAGACCAGGAACAGAGATAGACAGATACTCAGCAGTGTGTGTATAATATACAATATATCACATATATATATATGACATGGAAAGCCCCCATTGCAGCGTCAGTAGAGTGATGCAGGGATGAGAGGTGGGATGCGCGGATGAGGTGTGATGGGCGGT